>NC_040036.1:62377858-62571592 GCF_003713205.1 Coffea eugenioides
AAGTGTGAGTCATAAAATTAATTATGGCAAAGGTTGCTATCTCATTTGGAAATATTGAAAAATTAAGTATCCATTCCAACAACTATGGTTCCTGGAATACTTATATGAAATCTACCTTTTGGACAAGACCTGTGGGTCGTTGTCGGTGGAGATGACACAACACCACCAACAGAGGCAGAACCACTTAAAAAGTGGAAAGTTAAAGTTGACAAAGCCATGTATCCTTTGACAATGGCTATAGAAGATGATTTGTTACAGCGGATCAAATATGCCTAGACACCAAAGGAGGCATGAGACAAGCTCACGTCACTCTTTGCAAAGACTGATAATGTGAAACTCCAAAAGCTCAAAAATGAATTGCCATCTATTTCTTAGCAAAATATAATAGTAAGTCAATATTTCTCCAAGGTAATATCAATTTGTGATGAAATATCCAAATTGGATTCCCATAATGCAATCATAAAGACTAGAATACGGGGAATTATTATCCATGGTTTAAAACCAGAATACATGGTCTTATTACTGTCACCTGTGGTTGGGCCAAGGAGCCAACCTTAAATAAGTTAGAAAGTTTACTTGCCAACGAGGAAATTTTAGACAGTTCTATGTCTAAAGTATCTATTAATGAAGAAGAAAAAGCTCTCTTTACTAGAAAGGGTTGATCTCAAGTCGGAGATAGGAGACCAGCGAATAACCAGAATAACTCAAATGGCAAGTGGGGACTATGGCAACAGAAAAAGTGGAAAAGCAACAATTGAGGGGGAGCTCGTCAAAGCCAAGGAGCAGATGCCCAAAATAGAAGGCTTCAATGGTCGCAAGACAACTAGAAATGGCGAAATGATGAATGCCACAATTGTGGTAACAAAGAGCATCATGCAAAATTTTGTAGATCCCTACTGGTAGAAAATAATGCTGCTACATCCTCTAAAAATGTGAATGAGGGTGATAAACATTGGGATGTCCATGTATCCTTTGTAGTAGAAGATTTCAAATTTTGCTGCACTACTAAACAACAACAACAGCCAGCTATTACAATAGTGAGCACTAAACCAGTAGTCAGTGCAAAGTTCATGCTTTTTACCAGTACTATTCCTTATAAGCATCTTCTAAAGACAAACACAGGGTATACATATAATAATTAGATACATATAACAATTAGCTCATCCACAGTCAAGTTTTACATTTATAAAATCTTAAATACTTCACACATGACTTTTCACAAGTATACGAGTCGTTTATTGAGTTTAGGGGTATTAGGTGTCGATTCTACAGGAAAGGTTGCCAATTACCGATGGTTTTGTCAATTACCGATGGTTTTCGAACTCCTTTATTATTTAGACTAGCACAAGTACAAAACATTAAATCTACACTATAAAAGTAACAAAAATACAATAGAAAGCTCCTAGAGGTATGGAATTCCTTACTACTCTTGCAAATGATATTACCGATTAAGTGAATGCTATTATCTTGGCTAGTTATGGCGTAATTTCCTAATGTATATGAAACCTACTTTCATAGTGAATCAACTATACTTGTAGCTAAGCCATATCTATTCTTGTGGTCATAAAATTAACTACAAGCTCATTGATTCTATGAAATTACATGAAACAAGTCACTTAAGCCACAAAGGTGCACCTCTACTCTCGTAAGTGTACTCTCTCGGTTTATCACTTTCTTGAACTAGTGTTAAATTCCAAATCTCATTGCAAACTGTACACCTTAAAATTATCACAATTAATGGCCAGTTAATCATGATTAGCTAAACAAAATTGATAAATAACTTGCTCAAAATAATATCATCAAATAACCAAGTAAACATTACTAACATGATATAGAAAGTTCAATCATAACTCTAGGCATAAACTTTAGAAACACATATTGAAACACAAATCCAAAACTTGCATATTAACCATACTTAAGAATCCAATACAAAAGATAAAGAGTGGGAGAAGAGATAATCCTTGTTACATGAGTTTCAACCCCTCCTTCTTCATCTACATCTTCATTCTAATCTAGCCAATACAGAAGAGTGAATAACACAATTAACTGCCTAAACTATTCTATACTATACTAACCTAACTAATGAACAAAGGAAATTCCAGTGAAAACTACATTTTTTGTGAGCTTTTCTAGACTTCAAAAGTTTTGAAAATGGTCTCCAAAGGCTGCTGTTTATAGCGGATTCAAGAGTCAAATGAGTTGTTTCTAGTTGCCATTTTTACTCTTGAAACTCCCATGAGTTGTTTCTCCAACTTTCCACACTCTTCTTGGCCAGATACAACTGAAATTACTTGCTGGAATTGAGTTGGAAAGTTGTGTGAACAAAGAACAAGTTACAGAGAAAGTTGCAGCTGAAAAACTAGAATACGCGACCTCGAATACGCAACCTTAGGTCGCGTATTGTATCCCACATATTGCCTTATTGCAGGTTTGCATTTTTTGGGCAGAATTCATCCTTGCTCTGTTTTTGGTCCAACTTCAACTGATATTGTATTGATGATGGAGGCTGAACTAGCTCTTGTGTAAAACATGAAATTGTATCCCTTTGAGTTACCTTTCCAATGCCTCAAGAATCATCTAATTTGGAGCTATGTGGACTGATAAATGACCAAAATACCCTCGCCTTGTCATAGCTATGTTTCAGCTTTTGACCATGAAAATGTACTTCTATATTTTGACTTTTTGACAAAGAAAATGACTAAACTGGACTTTGATGTCTCATACCAAATGTAGATATATCTCTTAGCTTCAAAATGGTATAAGAATCACCTCAATCCAATACTTTTATCTCAAGATATAGCCAAAATATTACAAGGTGTCAAAGCTGTGAAACTTCCTTCTTGTATACTGAGTTGCATTTCATCTATTGCACTTTATATTCTCTTTTTATCACTTCAAATCATCATCAATCATCCAATTATTTTTTCAACTCACTCCATTTGATGATTGAATCCTGATACCTACAAAAACATGAATTTTACCATTAAAATTCATAGAAATGCAATTTTTACCACATAAACCATAAAATGCATATTTTTACTAGAATCCTAGTTAATTAGCTATAAAAGTAAATAAATCACACTAAAATTAATTAATAAAACACACTAAAAATACACAAAATATGCACTTTTCAAGGTCCAAAAAAGAAATAGTTTGGAGTGTAATTCGGCCATAATATTTTGGGTACGAAAATGGTTTCAAATAAGACAAGAATTGTAATGATATCCACTTTTGTCATTATATTTTTTTAGGATCTCAAGGTAGACGCATTAACGTTACTTGCCAATAGCGCAGGTGGAATACGATTTTAACTTCCTTAATGGAGTTGATGTTGACCCAAATACAGGAGATGTACATCTTACTGATGCGAGTCTTACATTTGACTTTAGGCAAGTTACTACTTTACTAGTGATATATGTTTGGGTAAACATTCTCTATATTCCCAAACATTCTACATACTGGCAATCAGTCAATGTGAGGTGCTTGCTTAACAAGTAATCGTCTATTTAATGATGTGAGCTCTAAGTGAACGCGCAGCAAAAAGTTAAAAGTGTGTTCTTATAAGGCTAATTCCTTAGATTATAGATGATAAAAAACACACAAATGTTGATTTGACAGCATAGTTTCGTTGGATTATGCCTGTCGTGCACACAGTAGGTTTGGGATTTCTTTTTTTAAACTTGTAGGCTGCCGGGCTGACTATTTGCTAAAAGCACAGTCCTATCTTGGTATTCATATTACTAAGGAGCTGATTGTAATTTAGTCCAACATCGAGGGAGGTAAATAAGTTTTATAACTTATAGTTTAATTTGTGAGACAATTTAATTTTGAGGGATTTATAGTAAAAATAAGTTTAAGTCTTCCAAATACAAGTGTTGTATTAGAATAAAGAAGTTGAATTCTATTGGAAATTAGTTTCATATTTTCATAAGGACATGGACAACTTATTTTTCTATAAATACTCACTAAAGTTTTGTTAATAAGCCTAATCAATACACAAATTGTGTTATGAGATTTTTGAGAAAAATCTTGAGAGAAAAATACCCAAAATTCATCCAAAAAATAAGAAAAAAAATAACAACTCTTATTTCTCTTATAGGAGCAAGTTTTTTTTTGGTAAAAAACTAGGTTTTTTCTCAACCAATTTGTGGGAGGTGTCTTAGTAATAATTAGCACTAATCTAGTTTAAACTAATTCAACCTTGAAGGTTTGGCTAAAGGGTTCGTGTGGATCACCGTTAAAGGCCGAACATTTGATCGGCTACAAACATCTCTCACCTTCCTTTGCATCAAACGCTCCTAATGTTCATGTGTTTCTTCATTGATTGAGATAATACATTTAAACACCCTTTTAGTTGCATGTGTTTTATCAAGGTTAAAGGTCCTCTAACAAATCAAATATTTTATTTTTCATTGCTTTTATCTCTATGATTCCTTACAGTGGCATTAAAGCCAATCTTGATAAAAATTTGTGACTTGTTTATTTAGTTGTCATACATGTTAAATTAGATTTAATTATATGTGATTCAAGAGTTGTTTTAAAATTATTACTTTGATAAAAAATTAGAATTACGAAAAATTTTAAATTTTCAAAATTTTGAATCCAATTGGTTTTATCATAAATTTTTCATCGAATTGGTTTTATCACAAAAATAAGATTTTTTTTATTATTGTCTAAATTTCCAAAAAAATTGAACAAATTCCATGGCTGGAAATTTGATAAAAAAATAGTATTTTTTGTGGATCAAATTTTCAGTTTCATGAAATTGTCAATTCAACAATTATGGTTAATTATGAGATATTTGATCAGGCTGAAATTTTGTTTTTAAATAATGATTATGGCTAGTTTTTTTTGGATTGATATTGCTGAAAATTTTTGGAAAAAGAACATGTGTTTTTGCATTCTTCAATGAACAAAATTTTTTTGGGTATAATTCTTGTAAAAATTTGGCCATGATTTTGATCCAAAACTTTTGTCATTAGATGATGAAAAGTCTTATTTAGACTACAAACAGTTTTCAGAAATTTGATGAGAAAAGGAATTAAAGTAAAATTGGAAACCAATTAGGATTTCTTAAGAAATAGGATTTCCTAAGGAATAAAGGTTTGTAATTTTATTTTATTATGTTTGGTTCGTCTAAATTATTTTAAAAATTATAGCTATATTTTATTATGAATAAAATGTAGATTTTTAGATTATAAGAGTTACCTAAAATTATGTGCTTTATTCTGGAATTTCAAAGAAGAAAAGGGGTTGTTAGACAGTCTATCACTAATTTTTAGGGCAGACTATCAGTAACTGTCGCTATCTGTCACTAAAGCTGATGGTTTGTCGCTAAAGAATTTTTCAAAATTAAAAAATAGTTTATCACTTGAATATGATTGAACTAATTTTTAAACCTCTTGAATTGAAGTCTTTTGAGATTAAAGGCTTGAACATATAATGATATATGATTAGAACTAAATAAATTTTATATTTTCATTTAATAAAGTGTTACATGAATGCATCATGGATGATTATAGATTAAGACCAATGTGATTGTATATGGTTGAATGTATGGATGATTTGGATTATTGGTATTTTTGAAATAGGGCCTGCATGTCCTGCCTTTCTCTTGAATGTATAGATCAGAATTTACAATTATAATGTACCATAGAGATGAATATGGCACTAAATCATCATGGCGGACATATAATGGCATACAGGATATGGAAATATTTTGTTCCTTAGTTTAACCATCTAGTTTTCTTTGGTTCAAGGAAACTAGTTTAGGAAAAGTCCCTAATCATTCATGTTTTATAATATGTTTATTTATTTAAATTGATGAATGAATACGCATGCTATGCTTGATATGATAAGAGCTTATGCAAACAAACTAAAACGAATCTAAAATCCCTTAAATCAAATATTAAGTCAAGACACAAGTTACCTTTCATTATTGTAGTAACGTGACTGCCCCACCTTTCCTTAGGACGTACCCCAAAAGTCAGCGGACTGCCTGTCCAACTTTCGCCAGAACTAACTAATCCAACAATTCATAGAAGGTGCTAAAATGCACAATTAACTTCAAATTGTCAACCTAGAACCATATACAATAGAGTCACTAACGATTCAAACTTAAAGTACAAACTAAAATATTCAATCTTATACAAATACATGCAAAGTTTACTAATACAGAGGAGTTTAAACAAAATACCTAAATGTTATAACTAGCTCAAATCTTTCCCAAAATCACATTTCCAACATTTCACCCCCCAGTAAGGAAAACAAAGGTGACAGAGTGAGCTTTCGCCCAATGAGGTACCACAGGGCCATACAGTTGAAAATCACATAGTTCGAACTTTAATCTATCACATATAAGTATCAATTAGGGATAAAAGTAAACACCACAACTAATACAAAGTGCTTGAAGTAAAAGGATATAGATGGCTCTCAAGAGCCAAATTCCCTGTCGCATTAGTTTGATCCAAACCTATTGACACTCCGTCAACGTTTAGAGAAACAAAAATATTAATCGTAGATCCCCGTATTACACCAGTTTCCATCCACCAATCACACCCTTTACTGGACCCAAATACCAAATAAAAACAATAGTGGTAATACTCGAGTATACCAAATATCAGAAGAATCCAGCACTTAGTCAATCAGTGATAGTTGGCCTGTCAATCTACCTCGGCCAAGTTCTTGCTGGCTCGATTTGATTAACTATAAATGAGGTTTGAGCTCAAATGCACAGTAAGGTCGTCCGATATTGGGCTCCAAACGACATCAAATTCATGCATAAGTAACAGATTTCAAATGAACAGTAGACCAGTCAAACAGTCAAGTGGAATCGAGTATGATACAATACACACCCGTCCAGTCCAGATTAAACCAAAGTCATAGTCATACAAATCATAAATTTCAATCACAAGTAGTTCATTTTAAACAATGAGTCATGCAAGTGGTACACTCACCGTTTCCAAGTAGAATAATGTTAAACGTTCGTCCCCAGGTTGTGCTCGTTTTCACTATCAAACCCTAAAATAAACAAGACAAAATGTCATGGTTTGACCATTCAAAACCTAGGTTAATGAAGTATACATTATAGACTCAATTATGAGCCATACACCTATCCAAGTTTGGCCTCTTAAAACAAAAAATTTAAAGACAATTTTGAAAGTGCCAATCAAGGAATATCCAAGTGCAGTCTAGGGTTATGATTCAAGTAAGATATTAGTGTGAAAAGAAAACATTTAGACCCAAAAGATGTGAGAGACAATTAGGTATGTACAACTCATTTAGACCAAAAGCGAGAAATTAGGTATGTACAACTCATGAACCCTAACAAAATATACGTAAGATACATGCACAACTTTTAGAAGAAAAGCGACCAACCTCGAGTTAAAAGTCGGGCAAATGAAACTAGAAAGCATGCTAGAAGAAACCATTACTTCCACTTGTTTTACACATGATTTTTGACAAAATTTCAGCTTATGCATGCATCACCAAGGTGGATTCAAGCAGTCATAAGCAACCCAAGTTCAAACCATCCAAAAGTCACACCTCTATCATCACTCTTACTCATTCATATCACAAGAAAGAGAGAAACAAAATTTCAGCAGCACTTCCCCTTATTTCCTTAACTTTCCCTTCCAAACTCAACACTTATTTTCATGGCAAACCATCCTCAATCAAGACTACAAGTCATAGGTTATAAGGGATACTTATGTAAGGTCACAAAGCTACCCAAAATTAACAATGATCTAACTCAAAAGCAATCATATCAAAGCTGAAAAATGTTAACCCTAAGCTGAAATTCACCACTACAAGCTGAAATTTTCTATAATGAACCCAAAATAATATATAAAAGCTAGAAAACCCATATGGAAAAACTAATAGATCATAGCCAAGTTCAAAGTAACATATCAAAGCTGAAATCTCTCAACCAAAGCTGGAATTTTCTAACCACCAGACAAACTATGAAATTTTCCATGAAATTTACTAAAATCAAGTCTTAAATCTACCCAAATATAAGTTAAAAGAGAAGAGATAGTTTCTAGACATGATTACTTTGAAACCCTATGAAGAAATGCAACCCAAGAGCTTTTTTCTCCCAAATCTTTCCACCAAAGTCCTTCTTTCTCCCTAAATATCACTTTTTATGGTTTGGATTGCAAGCTTAAGATGAAAACTCAAGGATTCAAGCAAAATTCAACATTGAAGATGGAGTTTCTTTCTCTTTTTTTCCTCTCAAGAAAGTCGGCCAAGGAGAAGGAAAGACGAGAGGTTTTGGTCATTTTTTTTAAATGCTAAGAATGGTCTTGATCCAAGTCAAAGCTCCATGGCTTTATTGACAAATGGCTTCCAAGGGTTAATCCTCATCTAATGGTCTTCCAAGCTCTAATTATCCCTTAACACCTTATAAAATAATATTCTTTTGCACAAAATTCTTCATAATCTTCAAAATTTATCGCACACACCTCACTAGTGGGTCCTATTTCCATAATACACTATGAATTTAACATGCACTAACTTATAGAAAAAAAATGATTAAAAATCTTGACTCTCTTATAAAAATATCTAAGAAATTAAGGCAATAAAGTAAAGTTAAGAAAATGTATTAAGAGAAATAAAATAAAATATAAAATAAATTTTGGATCCTCACACTCTGTCCCCCTTATAAGAATTTCGTTTTCAAAATTCTCACTTTGATTAACAAACAGTTTAGGGTATTTCTTTTGCATTTTTCGTCCACTTCCCAGGTTGGCTCTTCTACACCATGGTTTCTCTACAAAATCTTTACCAAAGGAATTTGCTTATTTCTTAGTTTCTTAACCTTTCCGTCGAGCAACTGCTCAGGTTTCTTGTCATAGGTTAGAGACTTATTTATTTCAATTTCTTTTGACTGTAAGATGTGAGTGGGATCAGGATGGTATTTCTTTGGCATTGAGATATGAAAAATATCATGAATCCTGGATAAATTCGGTGGTAACTCGAGTTGGTATGCCACTTTTTCGATTCGTTGAAAGATTTTGAAGGGTCCCACAATCTTGGTTGAAGTTTCTTTCCTTTACCCGCCGTGACACTTTGCAACGGAGTGACCTTAAGAAACAATTGATCTCCAATTTCAAATTCCAAATCCTTCCTTCGATAATCTGCATAACTCTTCTGTCGACTTTGAGCTATTTCAAGTCTCTGATGTATTAATTTAACTTTTTCATGTGCATCTTCCATCCATGACACTGTCGTTGGATCTAAAATCTTTCTTTTCCCTACTTCATTCCAATAATATAGTGATCAACACTTTCTTCCATAGAGAGTTTTATATGGTGCCATTTGAATAGATGAATGATAACTGTTATTATAAGCGAACTCCACCAATGTCATGTGCTGGTCCCAACTACCTCCAAAATCTATAATACATGTCTTGAACATATCTTCAAGGATTTGAATGATTCTTTCAAATTGTTCATTTGTCTGAGGGTGGTATGTGATACTGAGATTTAGTTTGGTCCCTAAGGTTCCTTGCAACTTTTGCCAAAAATCGAGACACGAATCGGGGATCCCTGTCTGAGACTATACTTACGGACACTCCATACAATCTCACAATCTAATCCATGTACAGTTGAACCAATTTTTTCATGGAATACTTCATGTTCATTGTCAAGAAATGGGTCGATTTGGTTAATCCATCAACGATTACCCAAACGACATCATGGCCTCTCTACGTCCGTGGCAAACGTGAGAGTTCTTCATAATGTGCTCCCACTTTTATTCAGATATCTCGAGGGGTTGTAACAAACCAGAGGATTTTTGATGTTCAGTTTTGACTTGTTGACAAATGAGATAGGTTTGAACGTATTGAGTAATCTCCTTCTTTATGTTATCCCACCAATGTTACCTTTTTAAAATTTGATACATCTTACTACTACTCGGATGAACCATACATTTAGATTGGTGAACTTCTTCCAAAATTCTCTTTTTCAATATTTCATCCTTCGGTACAACCACACGATTTTGATATCTCAAAATCCCCTCGGGACTCAAATTGAAGTTAGATGATTCCTCCTTTTTCATCTTTTCTGTCCACTTCTGTACTGCGGAGTCTTTCTTCTGAGGTTATTGAATTCGATCTAGTAAGGTGGAGCTCACCATAATATTTTTTAAAATAAACTTCTAGCATTCAAGGTGAGGATTCCACTCACTAACCTTTTCTAACATATTCCATTCGTTAATCATTAACCCAGCCACTTGAACCTTTCGATTTAGAGCATCTGCCACTATATTGGCCTTCTCAGGATGGTAGTTAATAGTACAATCATAATTTTTTAAAAATTTCATCCATCGACGCTGCCTCATGTTTAATTTCAGCTAAAAAAATAAATATTGAAAACTCTTATGATCCATATAGATCTCAAAAGTTACCCTATACAAATAATTTCTCCATTTTTTTAGAGCAAAGATAACAGCTGCTACTTCCAAATCATGGGTTGGATAATTTTGCTAATGAGGTTTTAACTTGCTAGAGGCAAAGCCAATCACATTTCCATTTTGCATTAATACACACCTTAATTCTTTCCTCGAGACATTAGTATATACAGTGAAACTGTCATTTCCATTTGGTAAAGCCAAAACTAGCGTCATCTAATATCCCAAACAAAACTGCCATGCTTCTTTGTCAGATTAGTTAAAGGACCGGCAAGTTTTGAGAAATTCTTAATGAACCGACGATAATATTCTGGCAGACTTAGGAAGCTACGAATTTTAGTAGGATTTTCTGGTCGTTTCCATTTAGCGACAGTTTCTACTTTCATCAGGTTTACAGCAATGCCATCTTTCGAAATCACATACCCTTGAAAAGAGATTTTCTTTAACCAAAACTCACATTTGCTAAATTTAGTATATAACTGGTGTTCTCTCAAAATCTATAATATAATTCTCAAATGCTGCTCATGCTCCTCCCGACTTTTAGAGTAAAAGAGAATATCATTATTAAATACGACTACAAACTGATCCAAGTAGGGTTTGAAAATCCAATGCATCAAATCCATAAAATGTTGCAAAGACATTGGTTAGTCCAAAGGGTATTACTGCAAACTCAAAATATCCATATCTAGAGTAAAATGCAGTTTTTGGTACGTCTTCCTTCCTAATTCGCAATTGATAATACCCTTGTCAAAAGTCTAATTTCAAAAACACCACTGTTCCTTACAACTGGTCAAACAATTCATCAATATGTGATAGAGAGTATTTATTTTTAATTGTCACATCATTCAAACCCCGATAGTCTATGCATAGTTTTAAACTCCCATTTTTTTTAACAAAGAGTACCGGATCTCCTCATGAAGATTCGCTTTCTTGAATAAACGCTCGTTCTAATAAATCTTGAAATTGTAAATTTAATTCTTTAAATTCAGTGGGTGCCATCCAATATGGAGTTTTAGATAGGTACTGTCTTAAGTAACAGATCAATCTTAAATTATATCTCTCTCTCCGAAGGCAAAGTCACTAATTCATCAGGGAACACATCCGGATACTCCTTTACTACTGGAACATCTTCTATCTTCAACTTATCTGTCGGAGTGTTTATTAGTAAAGTTAGGTAACCCTATGCTTCTTTACTCAAAATTTTCTAATTCGAATCTCCGAAATGAGTGCAGATGAGGATAACCTACTTCTCACATTTAGCCTTAAAGTTGCCTCCCCAGATATGCGAAATTCTACCACTTTTCTCTTGCAATCTAGTTGAGTATCATATTGAGTTAATCAATCCATACCTAAGATGACATCAGCCCCTTAATGGCTAAACTTATTAGATCTTCTAATAGTTTTCGCTCTCCGATCCAAATTTCGCAGTTCTTATAAATCATACTAGTGATTAAACGTTGATCACCTATAAGCATCCTAACATCCAAATCATATGGTAATCTAGTAGGTTTCATATCAATTCAACAGATAGGATCTATTAAAATCTTAACTAGACGATGGAATATACGGATTGTACCTTCTATAACTTCAGATGAATCAGAAACCTGATGTTGCTCTATTGTATACATCCGAGCCAGCACTTTCGATCTATTTCCTTCCACCTTTGTCTGCCCAGGGTTTGTCTTATTTGACTATTAGGTCCCACTCCCTTTTCGAGGTGGAACTGAACAGTTGGCGATTTGACACTCAGCACTTCCACAGCGCAAACATTTTCTTTTCTTTCTCCAAGAACTTTTCTCTATATGGTTCGATTTCCCACAGTACGCACAGGAGACACGGGAAACTGATGTCGAGCTTTCTTGTGAGGCACCTCTTTGTTGTTCTCTCCCGCCTTGTGTGAGGACCCGAAATTTTTCTTATTTTTATTTTATTTTACTAGCTTATTTGATTATCTATTCACCCATTTACTCCAAATAATTTATTTCATCTGTTTTAAGTCCATTTGTATGCAAAAATATCCCTTTTATAATTTTAAAACGTTTAGTTAGCAAATTTAATTTTTTCTATGGCTCGTTTAGCGAGAAATAGTGAATACACATTTTTCGAGGTAAATTCGACCCGAGAGTGCAATAATTTTTGAAGAATTAAGAATGATCAATAGCAGTCTAAAAAAAGTTAATTGAGAGATTAGATGTAAATGAGTTCAAATTAAGTTTTTACCGCGTGTGCGTTGATAGTATCCTGAAAGTCGCGCCGGTACAACTAATTAGAGATTTGAGAATTTAATACTAGACTAGTAAGTGTGGATAATTACAGTATTAGAGGATTTACATTGGAGGATTAGTGCATGAGTTTATCAAACTCGAGAGAAAATGGTGGTACGAAATCCTCGCACGACAACTATTCCTAGTTGACTTTTGGATTGGTTAACCCTTACTTTTCTCTCCAAGCTTTCAAGACAAGCCAAAACCATCACACACTCTCTCTCTTACCTCTCCATTTTCGGCCATAGTTCCAAGGAAGACAAGGAGGAAGAAAGCTTCACTTTTCTTGTTCCAATCTTGCTCCAATTCTTCACCCAACTTCCACACCTTTTGGAAATCACCTCTAGCTTAAAGAAAGACAACATCTTGTGGAGTTTCTTGGGGAGATTTTAGTGGAAAATCTGGTCTTCATCTAGGGTTTCTTCTTGAATTTTGAAGGTATAAACATCTTCCACCAAAACTCTTGCTTTCTTGTTTCATTTCTTGGTTTTGAAGCTTGTAGCTTCCTTATTGTTGTTGTTGCTTGGATTTGGTTGGTTGATATGGGATCTATGAACTCCCATCTTGGTTAAATGAGAGTTTCCATGATATTTATGTGTGTGGTAGTGTGTTTGTGATGAGTTTTAATGGAAGAAACTAGAAGAGGAGAAAGAAAGAGAGAAACTATGAGAGGAAGAGAGCTAGCCAAAATTTCTGGTCTTATTGTACTGTTTTCATTTCAAATTTTTGATGCTTGGTGGACTGTGAAATTGATGAATATATGTTGTATATTGTGTGTACAAAGTCTCTTTCAAAAATCGTATTATTTGGTTGTGCAAAACTTGAGTTTTGGGAAGAGTTTCAAATATGGAAATTGATAATAGTGCACTCGGACAGTGCTTCTTTGTCCGAATGTAACTCAGTGTACAAAAGTCAAAATTGAGTACTGTTAGCGGCATTCAAAACTAGACATTCATAGTTTTTTTTCAACGGTATAAAAATCTCCTGCTGGTTCATTTTGAATGAACCACAGTGAGTCAGCAAAGTCGGCTGTTCTGTTTTGACTGTTCATGCTGCGTTTTGTGGCTTGATTTTGTCCCACTTGTGAAAAGATTTTCAAAGTGATGTCTTCTGATGAATTGTGGAATTTAGAACCTAGTTTCCAACGCCAGCAACCATTCTCAATTTGAGTTTGTATAGAGTTAGATATGGCTTGATTTTGAAAACGCAACAAAGCTGGAAACTGGAAGCTTTTCCTTTCTTGCTGGCCGATTGGTCAGACTTGTTTTGGGAGATTATATTTCGAAGATTTTAGTATCATTTAACCATCAATTGCTTATTAAATGTTTCTGGAACCTTGGTTACAAAAATGGAGTGAATTGAGGTTGATTTCATTGCACAAAAACCTTTGGAAAGAAAGAAAGAGTGGGTTGGCAGATTTGCTTTGAAAATTTTACGAATTTTAGTCATTTTGTTAACTGCTTTCCCATGTGAATTTTTATATAAATTTTGATAGAGAAGTATTCACATATGAAAGTTTAAGTGTACCAAATTTGGTGTAATTTCAATACTAATTCGATACCCAAATGATGCTCCAAAGATTGCTCTTCAAATCTGGAAATTCACTGTTCAAGTAGTGAAAATCAACCGACTTTAGACTGTTATATCTTGTTGCTCAAAACTCCAAATTTAGTTCCACTTGTTGTGTTTGAAACTTTGTATGGGACTCTTTTTGTGTTACAAATTTCAGAGGCTGATTCATTTCCTGTGAATTTTACCGAATTTCCAAAGATTGCTAAAAACCAAGACTGGTTCTGTCTTGCCTTGTTGAATCAGCAACTTTGAACTGAAAAATGAATGTCTTCCGTTTGGATCTTGGAAAAGTGTCTTCTAACTTTTAGTACCTTGAATCTAGTTTCCAACAGTATAAAGTTTTCTATTTTTGGATTTCCTAATCTCAAGATCTGGTTTTATAAAGTTTTGTCGCATAAAGCTGAAATTTTCTGATTTCTTAAGAAACAAACTTTTAAGAACATTCAACTTCCTTTTAAGATTAATGGCTCATTTTAAACTCGATTTTATGGAGGATACTCCCCTGTACTTGTTGTTTCCTTGGATTTAAATGAGAAATCTTGATGTTCTTTATTATGCTTAATTCTTGACCTAGGACTTGATTTCTCATGGTTCCATTCTTACACTTGAACTTTGAAATTGAAAAGGGCTTGATTCAAGGTTATAACGACTCACTTTATTCTTTAGTATACACTTAAAGATTATATACCAACCTCTTGTTTCTTCACTTCTTAAGTGCTAAAACCCTAAGGTTTTGTTTTTCACTTCCATATAAACTTGTTGGTTCTTACCTCAGGACTCGAGAGTAATCAAGGGTGTTATCCAAGAATCGAGACATATCGCACGTAACTGTGAGTGTTCCTTGTAGGTGTTTGGGACTTGAACAGTTTTGCTACATGGTTACTTCATAATTCTTGTGTGTTTAAGTGTTAAATGCTCCCTATGATTGCTCCTATGTAATTTTTCACCGTTTGAAGGCAAGTGTGTACTTTATCTCATTCGAGCTACTAAAATAACAAATTTCTACCATTTAACCGTGAATTTTTACCATTTACCGGTATATTTAATTACTTGCGCATCTTGTAAGCTCTTAGCTGAACTGAGTCCTGCCCTTGGTTACTAACCTGCTCGAGTCAGGACTGGGCTCGGTTGGGTAGGTTGGAGCCCTGGACCACCTTTTCGATATACTCGAGTATTTCCACTGGAGGAATAAGGCGATGGCCAGACAACTGGGGGAATTATTGGAGTTATAAGGTATAGCTGACCGAAACAGTTCCACGTGAACACTGTATCCTTTTAATGTGTGTTTATTTCTATACAATGATAAATATCTCATTTTAAATATGCCAATGTGAAACCTTGAACCATATATGTGTTATGCTTAATTTACTTGATTTATTAGAACTGCTTATGTGTTTTGGAGCATCACTGGACTGTTTAGCTCATTCCACGCTTTTGTTTTTTCTTAACAGGGTTCAAGACCGAGAGTACTCGCGAATAGTACTAAGTTATTTTCTTTGGAGACTTTAAGTTGTATTATAGCAGGTGACTGTAGTACATATTCTTTTGGGTTGTATTTAAACTTGAAGGTTAACTAATTGTGTTCTGGAGTACTTTAAATGTATATTGAAAAAAAATTTGAAGTATTTCTAGTTTCGAATTATGGATTGTAGTGAGTCCCGGTGAAAGCAGAGCAGGCGTTCCGCGGATACCCTTGGGTTTGCCCTTGGGAGAAGTGGAGGCGTCACACCTTGGCCTCCTGTTGACAGGGCTCCTCTTGGCGTCCTCGGAAGTATTATTCCTCCTGTCCCTTTTCCAAACTTAGGAGGTAAATTCATATCAGCTTGCTCACAATCGCTACTAGGCGCACCCCGTTTCTTTGTTTGAAAAATTCTAACTTGAAATCTCATATTTTCGACCCATTAGACTTTCTCCACAGCGTCACTAAATGTATTGATTTGGGTTACCGCTAAATTCTTCTGAATCTCGACATTTAGCCTTTGTACAAAGTGCCTTATTCGCTGTTGCTCTGTTACTATTGGCTCAGGGGCAAAATTAGATAGTTTGGTGAATTGAGTTTCATACTCAACAATGGTTTGGGTTCCCTAACGAAATCTAATAAACTCATCCTCCCCTTTCTCCTGAATCAAAGGCAAAAAATATTTCGCATTAAAATTCCTCATGAAATTTACTCAAATTCTCGAGATTTGTTCTCTTTCCCATTTCATTCATATCACGTTCCACCAAGAACGGGTTACTCCTTATAACTGGAAAACTGTTAAGGTCACCTGCCTATCTTCAGTATAATGTAATGCTGCAAAAATATCAATTATTTTCTCCAACCATCTAATAGCTACATCGGAGTCAAGTCCTCCAAGGAATTTTGGTGGGGAGAATCTTTGGAATCATTCGAGGGCTCTATCTTCCCCTTCCACATGATTTTCAGTGTTTCCGGGTTGGTTAGTAGGGTTTCGGCCCTGACGATCCACTATTTGTGTTAACAGATCTGTTATACGTTGTATGGTTGTGGCTACTTGTGCGTTGGGAAAAGCCCCTGGTTCGCAATTCTGTTCAGCTGTTGGTTCATGATTACCCCCTTGATTCAAGGGTTGCCTGGGTCCACGCTCACGGCCTCGTCCACTACGTCTACCCTCCATCGATTTTTAACAAGTTTAGGGTCGGAATGCAGATGTAAAAATTAAAAATTCATAAATACATGAGTAAAACGTAAGAATATAAACTAACCAAAAAGTCAAGTACATTTAACACAACCCTTTCATACATATCATACAGTAAAAGTCAGGTACAAGCAAAACAATCCCATTTGAAAAGTAGTGGGATCATAACAAAAGTATAGTGAACAAAAACTATACCAAAAGTACAAAAACATCCAATTAGGGGCTTTCCTAACTACCCCTTACGTAGGGTCAAAACATGGCTCATATAAACTCTAACTTAGTTCCCAACACAGCTAGTAGATGTTTCATTTTTAGAAACTTCATTACCATGGGTTACATCAGTTAAATTTGCATCCACCACCTCTCCAAATAGAACCCTACATTTCGACAAAATACCCTCAATTCGGTCTCATACTTCTCTTAGTACCCTAGTGAGGCGTTCATTAATCACTTGCACCTACTGGCGCATAGCATCCGTCCATTCTTGCTCTTGACCAACGGTCTCCTGCAACTCCTAGATCCTATCCCTCTGCATCTCCATAATTCCTCTCATATTTTCCCTCTCAGTTTGGTCCCTAAAACTGGCATGCCTAAATCTCCTCCTCTCATCTAGTACTGCCAGGACCACCTGATCGGGTTAGGAATAAATCCTACAATGGTTACACTTCCTAGTCCGGCATGCAGGACTTCAACCCCGGATCGATGCCCCTAATCTCTCCTGATAGTCAACAACCTGAAGGCATCTCCGAGGCCTTTTACTCCCACCATTTTCACTGGTTCCTTCCATGACCGCCAAGAATAAACTCGAAATTCGGATTGTATATACAATTCAATTCATTAAAGTTATATTAAATATAACCTTCTTTGAGAATAAGAGGGCACATCCCGTGCATTGCATAGTTTTTCTTTTTAAAAATTATTTTTTAGTAAAAGAAGGGTAGGATTTAAGAAGTGGAAAGGAGAAAGGGAAATTTGAACACTAAACTTCTATGTTCTAAAATCTACCCTTAACAACTAGATCAAGAAAACCTTTGTTCTAAACTTCTATGTTCTAAACTTCTATGTCCTGTCTTTATCTTGAATATATAGATCAGAATTTACAATTATAATGTACAATAGAGATGAATATGGCACTAAATCATCATGGCGGACATACAAAGGCATACATGATATGGAAATATTTTGTTCTTTAGTTTAATCATCTCGTTTTCTTTGGTTCAAGGAAACTAGTTTAGGAAAAGTGCCTAATCATTCATGTTTTATAATATGTTTATTTATTTAAATTGATAAATGAATATGCATGCTATGCTTGATATGATAAGAGCTTATGCAAACAAACTAAAATGAATCTAAAATCCCTTAAATCAAATATTAAGTGAAGACACAACTTACCTTTCATTATTGTAGTAACGTGACTGCCTCACCTTCCCTTAGGACGTACCCCAAAAGTTAGCGGACTGCCTGTCCAACTTTCGCCAGGACTAAATAATCCAACAATTCACAGAAGGTGCTAAAATGCACAATTAACTTCAAATCGTCAACCTAGAACTATATACAATAGAGTCACTAACGATTCAAACTTAAAGTACAAACCAAAGTATTCAATCTTATACAAATACATGTAAAACTTAAAGTACAAACCAAAGAATTTAATCTTATACAAATACATGTAAAGTTTAATACAGAGGAGTTTAAACAAAATGCCTAAAAGTTATAACTAACTCAACTCTTCCCCAAAATCACGTTTCCAAGACTTCTCCCCCCTATAAAGAAAATAAAGTGACAGAGTGAGTTTTCGCCCAATGAGGTACCACAGGGTCACACAGTCGAAAATCACATAATTTGAACTTTAATCTATCACATATAAGCATCAATTAGGGAGAAAAGTAAACACCACAATTAATACAAAGTGCTTGAAGTAAAAGGATACAGATGGCTCTTAAGAGCCAAATTTCCAGTCGCATTAGCTTGATCCAAGCCCGTTGACACTCCATCAACGTTTAGAGAAGCAAAAATATTAACCGTAGATCCCCACTTTACACCAGTTTCCGTCCACCAATCAAACCTCTTACCGGACCCGAACACCAAATAGAAATAGCAGTGGTGATACTCGAGTATACCAAATATCAGATGAATCCAATACTTAGTCAATGAGTGATAGTTTCCTCATTGCTTGTCAATCTACCTCGACCAAGGTCTTGCTGGTTCGATTTGATTAACTACCAATGAGGTTCGAACTCAAATTCATAGTAAGGTCGTCAGATATTGGGCTCTAAACGATATCAAATTCATGCACAAGTAACAGATTTCAAATGAACAATAGACCGGTCAAATAGTCAAGTGGAATAGAATGTGATAAAGTACACCCTCGTCCAGTCCAGATTCAATCAAAGTCATAGTCATACAAATCATAAATTTCAATCACAAGTAGTTCATTTTAAACAACGAGTCATGCAAGTGGTACACTTACCGTTTCCAAGTAGAATAACATTAAAAGTTTGTCTCCGGGTTGTGCTCGTTTTCATTGTCAAACCCTAAAATAACCAAGACAAAATGTCATGGTCCGACCATTCAAAACTTAGGTTAATGAAGTACACATTTTAGACTCAATTATGAGCCATACACCTATCCAAGTTTGGCTTCTTAAAACAAAAAATTTAAAGACAATTTTGAAAGTGCCAATCAAGGAATATCCAAGTGCATTCTAGGGTTATGATTCAAGTAAGATATTAGTGTGAAAAGAAAACATTTAGACCCAAAAGATGTGAGAGACAATTAGGTATGTACAACTCATTTAGACCAAAAGCGAGAAATTAGGTATGTACAACTCATGAACCTTAACAAAATATACGTAAGATACATGCACAACTTTTAGAAGAAAAGCGACCAACCTCGAGTTAAAAGTCGGGCAAATGAAACTAGAAAGCATGCTAGAAGAAACCATTACTTCCACTTGTTTTACACATGATTTTTGACAAAATTTCAGCTTATGCATGCATCACCAAGGTGGATTCAAGCAGTCATAAGCAACCCAAGTTCAAACCATCCAAAAGTCACACCTCTATCATCACTCTTACTCATTCATATCACAAGAAAGAGAGAAACAAAATTTCAGCAGCACTTCCCCTTATTTCCTTAACTTTCCCTTCCAAACTCAACACTTATTTTCATGGCAAACCATCCTCAATCAAGACTACAAGTCATAGGTTATAAGGGATACTTATGTAAGGTCACAAAGCTACCCAAAATTAACAATGATCTAACTCAAAAGCAATCATATCAAAGCTGAAAAATGTTAACCCTAAGCTGAAATTCACCACTACAAGCTGAAATTTTCTATAATGAACCCAAAATAATATATAAAAGCTAGAAAACCCATATGGAAAAACTAATAGATCATAGCCAAGTTCAAAGTAACATATCAAAGCTGAAATCTCTCAACCAAAGCTGGAATTTTCTAACCACCAGACAAACTATGAAATTTTCCATGAAATCTACTAAAATCAAGTCTTAAATCTACCCAAATATAAGTTAAAAGAGAAGAGATAGTTTCTAGACATGATTACCTTGAAACCCTATGAAGAAATGCAACCCAAGAGCTTTTTTCTCCCAAATCTTTCCACCAAAGTCCTTCTTTCTCCCTAAATATCACTTTTTATGGTTTGGATTGCAAGCTTAAGATGAAAACTCAAGGATTCAAGCAAAATTCAACATTGAAGATGGAGTTTCTTTCTCTTTTTTTCCCTCTCAAGAAAGTCGGCCAAGGAGAAGGAAAGAGGAGAGGTTTTTGGTCAATTTTTTTTTAAACGCTAAGAATGGTCTTGATCCAAGTCAAAACTCCATGACTTTATTGACAAATGGCTTCCAAGGGTTAATCCTCATCTAATGGTCTTCCAAATACTAAAATATCTTGCCAAACTTTAATTATCCCTGAACACTTTATAAAATATTATTCTTTTGCACAAAACTCCTCATAATCTTCAAAATTTATCGCACACACCTCACTAGTGGGTCTCACTTCCATAATGCACTATAAACTTAACATGCACTCACTTATGGAAGAATTAAAAATCTTGACTCCCTTATGAAAATAACTAGGAAATTAAGGCAATAAAGTAGAGTTAAAAAAATGTATTCAGAGAAATAAAATAAAATAAAATATAAAATAAATTTCGGGTCATCACACTTTCTCCCCCTTATAAGAATTTCGTTCTCGAAATTCTCACATTGATTAATAAACAGCTCAGGGTATTTCTTTTGCATTTCTTCCTCCACTTCCCAGGTTGGCTCTTCTACACCATGGTTTCTCCACAAGATTTTTACCAGGAGAATTTGTTTATTTCTTAGTTTCTTAACCTTTCGATCGAGCAACTGCACAGGTTTCTCCTCATAGGTTAGAGACTCGTCTATTTCAATTTCTTCTGACTGTAAAATGTGAGTTGGATCAGCAAGAAACTTCTTTGGCATTGAGACATGAAAAATATCATGAATCTTGGATAAATTCGGTGGTAATTCTAGTCGGTATGTAACTTTTTCGATTCGTTGAACAATTTTGAAGAGTCCCACAAATCTTGGTTGAAACTTCTTTCCTTTACCCGCCGTGATATTTTGCAACGGAGTGACCTTAAGAAACATGTGATCTCTAATTTCAAATTCCAAATCCTTCCTTCGATTAGCTGCATAAGTCTTCTGTTGACTTTGAGCTGTTTGAATTTTTTGACGTATTAATTTAACTTTTTCATGTGTATCCTCCATCCATGGTACTGTCGTTGGATCTAAAATCTTTATTTCCCCTATTTCATCCCAATAAACTGGTGATCGGTACTGTCTTCCATAGAAAGTTTCGTATGATGCCATTTGAATAGATGAATGATAACTGTTATTATAAGCGAATTCCACTAATGTCATGTGCTAGCCCCAACTACCTCCAAAATCCATAATACATGTCCTAAACATATCTTTAAGAGTTTGAATGATTCTTTCAAATTGTCTATCTGTTTGAGGGTGGTATGTGGTACTGAGGTTTAGTTTGGTCCTTAAGGCTTCTTGCAACTTTTGCTAAAATCGAGATACGAATCGGGGATCCCAGTCTGAAACTATGCTTACAGATACTCCATGCAATCTCACAATTTCATTCATGTACAGTTGAGCCAACTTTTTCATGGAATACATCATGTTCACTGGTAAGAAATGGGCCGATTTGGTTAACCCATCAACGATTACCCAAACGACATTAGGCCTCTCTACATCTGTGGCAATCTTGAGACCAAATCCTTCGTAATCGTAATGTGCTCCCACTTTTATTCAGATATCTCGAGGGGTTGTAACAAACCAGAGGATTTTTGATATTCAGTTTTGACTTGTTAACAAATGAGATAGGTTTGAACGTATTGAGTAATCTTCTTTTTCATGTTATCCCACCAATATAACCCTTTTAAATCTTGATACATTTTACAACTATTCAGATGGACCGTATATTTAGACCAGTGAGTTTCTTCTAAAATTTTCTTTTTCAATATTTCATCTTTCGGCACAACCACTCGGTTTCGATATTTCAAAATTCCCTCGAGACTCAAATTGAAATCAGATGATTCCACATTTTTCATCTTTATGTCCGCTTCTGTACTGCAGAGTCTTTCTTCTGAGTTTCTTTATTTCGATCTAGTAGGGTGAATCTCACCATAATATTTTCGAAAATCACCTTTTAACGTTCAAGGTGAGGATTCCACTCACCAACCTTTTCTAATATTTTTCATTCCTTAATTATTAATCCAGCCACTTGAGCCTTTTGACTTAGAGCATCCGCCATTACATTGGCCTTCTCAGGATGGCAGTTAATAGTACAATCATAATCTTTCAAAAATTTAATCCATCGACGCTACTTCATATTTAGTCCCTTCTGAAAAAATAAATACTTAAAACTCTTATGATCCATATAGACTTTAAAAGTTACCCTATACAAATAATGTCTCCACTTTTTTAGAACAAAGATAACAGCTGCTAATTCCAAATCATGGGTTGGATAATTTTGCTCATAAGGTTTCAACTTTCAAGAGACAAAGGCAATCACATTTTCATTTTGCATTAGTACACACCCTAATTCTTCCCTCGAGGCATTAGTATGTATACTAAAACTGTTATTTCCATTTGGTAAGGCCAAAACTGGTGCCATGGTCAACCTTCTTTTCAATTCTCGGAAACTAGTTTCTTATCTAGTATCCCAAACAAAGCTGCCTTGCTTCTTTGTCAGATCAGTTAAAAGACCAGCAAGTTTTGAGAAATTCTTAATCAATCGACGATAATATCCTGTCAAACCTAGTAAGTTTCGAATCTCAATAGGGTTTTCTGGTCATTTCCATTCAGCGATAGTTTCTACTTTCGTTGGATCTATAGCAATGCAATCTTTCGAAATCACATGTCCTAGAAAAGAGATTTTCTGCAGCCAAAACTCATATTTACTAAATTTAGCATATAACTGGCATTCTCTCAAAATCTGCAATATAATTCTCAAATGCTGCTCATGCTCCTCCCGAGTTTTAGAGTAAATGAGAATATCATCAATAAACATGACTATAAACCGATCCAAGTAGGGTTTGAAAATCCGATACATCAAATTCATAAATGCTGCAGGGGCATTGGTTAGTCCAAAGGGTATTACTGCAAACTCAAAATGTCCATATCTAGAGTTAATGCAGTTTTTGGTATATTTTCCTTCCTAATTTGCAATTGATAATACCCTTGTCGGAAGTTTAATTTCAAAAACACCACTTCTCCTTGCAACTGGTCAAACAATTCATCAATATGTGATAAAGGATATTTATTCTTAATTGTCACATCATTCAAATCTCGGTAGTCTATACATAGTTTTAAACTCCCGTCTTTTTTTTTTAACAAAGAATACCGGAATTCCCTATAAAGATTCGCTTTCTCGAATAAACGCTCATTCTAATAAACCTTGCAATTGAAATTTTAATTTTTTAAACTCAGTGGATGTCATCCGATATGGAGTTTTAGAGATAGGTATTGTCCCAAGTAATAGATCAATTTTAAATTCTATCTCTCTCTCCGAAAGTAAAGTTACTAATTCACCAGGGAACACATTTGGATACTCTTTTACTATTGGAACATCTTCTATCTTCAACTTATCTGTCGGAGTATTTATTAGAAAAGTTAGGTAACCCTACGCTCCTTTACTCAATAATTTTCTAACTCGAATCCCCAAAATGAGTGCAGATGAGACTAACCTACTTCTCACATCTAGTCTTAAGGTTGTCTCTCCAAATATACAAAATTCTACCACTTTTTTCTTGCAATCTAGTTGTGCACCATATTGAACTAACCAATTCATATCTAAAATGACATTATACCCCTTAATGGCTAAACTTATTAGATCTTTTAATAGTTTTCGCTTTCCAACCCAAATTTCGCAGTTCTTATAAATCATACTAGTGATCAAATGTTGGTCACCCATAGGCGTCCTAACTTTCAAATCATATGGTAATCTAGCAGGTTTTATATCAATTTCACACATAAAATTAGAGTTGACAAAGGAATGGGTAGCACCAGGATTTATAAAAATATTAACTAGATGATGAAATAAACCGATCGTACCTTCTATAACCTCAGATGAATCAAAAACCTGATATTGTTCTACTGTATACACCCGAGTCGGCACTTTCGATCTATTTCCTTCTACTTTCAAACATTTTATTTCCTTCCTCCAACAACTTTTCTTCGTATGGTTCGATTTCCCACAGTACCCACAGGAGACACAGGAAGCTGATGCCGAGTCTCCTTGTGAGGCACCTCTTTGTTGTCCTTTCCCGCCTTGGCCTCTTGTTAACGGGGCTCCTCTTGCCTTCCCTGGAAGGCTTATTCCTCCTATCCCTTTTTCAAACATAGGAGGTATATTTTTATTGGCTTGCCCAAAATCGCTACTAAGTGCACCCAATTTCTTTGCTTGAAAAGTTCTGACTTGAAATCTCATACTTTTGATCCATTAGGCTTTCTCCATAACGTCACTAATGTATTGATTTGGCCTATTGCTAAATTCTTCTGAATCTCGACATTTAACCCTTGTACAAAGTGCCTTATTTGCCTTTGCTCTGTTACTATTGGCTCAGGGGCAAAGTTAGATAGTCTGGTGAATTGAGTTTCATACTCAACAACGGTTTGGGTTCTTTGACGAAATCTAATAAACTCATCCTTCCCTTTCTCTTGAATCAAAGGCAAAAAATATTTCGCATTAAACTCCCTCATGAAATTTGCCCAAATTCTCGGGATTTGTTCTCTTTCCCATTTCATTCATATCACGTTCCAACAAGAACAGGTTGCTCCCTGTAACTGAAAAACAGCGAAGGTTACCAGCCTATTTTCAGTATAATATAATGCTGTAAAAATATCAATCATTTTCTCCAACCATCTCTCGGCTGTATCGGAGTCAGGTTCTCTAAGGAATTTTGGTGGGGAGAATCTTTGGAGTCGTTCTAGGGCTCTATCTTTCCCTTCCATATGATTTTCAGGGTTTTCGGGTTGGTTAACAAGGTTTTGGCCCTGACAGTCCACTATTTGTGCTAACAGATCTATCATACGTTGTAAGGCGGTGGCTACTTGTGCGTTGGGATCGGGCTATGGTTCGCGATTCTGTTCAGCCGCTGGTTCGTGATTACCCCCTTGATTCAAGGGTGACCTGGGTCCACGCCCACGGACTCGTCCACTACTTCTACTCTCCATCGATTTTTAACAAGTTTAGGGTCGGAATGCAGATGCAAAAATTAAAAATTCATAGATACATAAGTAAAACGCAAGAATATAAACAAGCCAAAAAGTCATGCATATTTAATGCAACCCTTTCATACATATCACACGGTAAAAGTCAGGTACAAGCTAAACAATCCCATTTGAAAAGTAACGGGATCAGAACAAAAGTATAGTGAACAAAAACTATACCAAAAGTACAAAAACATCCAACTAGGGGCTTTCCAAAGTACCCCTCACGTAGGATCAAAACATGGCTTATAGAAGCTCTAACTTAGTTCCCAATAGAGCTAGTAGATGTTCCATTTCTAGGGACTTTATTACCATGGCCTACGTCAGCCAAATTTGCTTCCACCACCTCTCCAAGTAGAATCCTACATTTTGACAAAATACCCTCAGTTCGGTCTCATACATCTCTTAGTACCCTAGTGAGGCATTTATTAACCACTTGCACCTGTGGTGCATAACATCTGTCCATTCTTGCTCCTGACCAACGGTCTCCTGCAGCTCCTGGATCCTATCCCTCTGCATCTCCAGAATTCCTCTCATATTTTTCCTCTCCATTTGGTCCTTAGAACTAGCATGTTTAAATCTCCTCCTCTCATCTAGTACTGCCAGGATCACATGATCGGGTTAGAAATAAATCCTACAACAGTTACACTTCCTAGTCCGGCATGTAGGACTTCAACGTCGGATTGGTCGCGCCCTAATATCTCATGATAATCAATAACCCGAAGATGTCTCCGAGACGGCTCACTTCCACCATTTTCACTGGTTCCTTCCATGACCTACAAGAATAAACTCAGAATTCGGATTGTATATACAATTCATTAAAGTTATATTAAATATAACCTTCTTTGATAATAAGAGAGCACATCTCGTGCATTGCACAGTTTTTCTTTTTAAAAATTATTTTTTAGTAGAAGAAGAGTAGGATTTAAGAAGTGGAAAGGAGAAAGGGGAATTTGAACCCTAAACTTCTGTGTTCTAAAATCTACCCTTAACAACTAGATCAAGACTACCTCAATACAGCACATAAGTTAATCGCCAATTAAGCCAAAATCACAATATCGATGTGCTTTAGCTCCAGGAATTCAGTGTCAAACATACTTTTGGTCTTGTGTGAGGATTCGTACTTTTATTCTTAATTTTACCTTTTTAAAAATTATTTGCATTGGCATATCATTTAATTTTATCACTTTAGCATGAACTTTACTTAAATCATATCGCTTTATCACTTTATTGCTTACGCATCAAAATTTTGCAGAAACTCGCGCTGACGTGATTAATTGGGGATTTGGAGAATTGACCTCGGACTAGTAAGAATGAGTATTAGTGGAGTAAGAGAAACCATCTTGGAAGATTAGTATATAAGAGTAAGAAACAAGAGGGAAACTAGTGAGTGCATGACACTATTTGCCACTATTTCTAGTTGACTTTTAAAACCACTAAAAAACCATCTTTCACTTCATTTCAAATCACCAACCAAACCTTCATCTCCTCTCCTTTTCTCTCTCTTTGGCCGGCCTTGAAGCTTCAAAAGAAAGGAAGAAAAACTCCTTCAACTACAAATCTTGCTCCAAAAATCTCCCCAAAAATCTTCACATCTTTGGAAGTTGTCCAAATTTGAAGAAAAGCCTTGTCTTGTGGTGATTTTTGGTGGATTTGGTGGTGCAAAACTTGGACTTAACTAGGGTTGTAGAAGCTTGGAAGAGTTAAATAGCTCCACTCTACTTGATCTTTAATTCCATGCAAGATTTGGTAGTAGATATGGATTGCTATGAAAGGGTATTTGAAAGCCTAAAAATTTAAGCTAGATGACTTGAGGATCTTTCATGTTTTTGTGATGGAATCTATGGTATATTTTGATGCTAAAAGACTTGATATATGTTGGTTTGTGTTTATTGTGGAAATCTCATGCATTGGATGAATTTTGAATGTGATTTGTTGAAGGACAAGATTCAAGAATTTTTCTCTGTGCAATGGCCGAACTGACCAGTTGGTTTCCAGCCTTGATTTTCAAATTTTTGGGGTGAAATCTAGCTCAATAACCTTTGTTAGATGTTAAGCAGTGGATATGTGATAGGTTGAGCAAAAGTTTTGGACTTAAGAAGCCAATAGAGAGAGATGCACACTGCCCTATTTTCTGGAAAATTCTCACAGGTGTGACTGACCAGCCTTAGAAAATTCTTGATATCTTGACGTAGAAAAATCCAAATCAAGTTCCGCTTATTGCATTTGAAACCAGATTTAGAGTACTTTCTTCCGTCCAAATTTCAGAATTTTTCTCAACTCCCATGAATATCTATGATTTTCCAAAATTGACTGCAATTCAAAACCTGATGTGCTCTTAAACTTGGTACAGCTGTAACTTGAGGCCAAAATTGGACCTACTTGTGGACTGAATCTTATAGAAGTGTCTTCTAGACAATTGTAATCCTTTGAATCTAGTTTCCAATAGTATAAATTTTTCATTTTTTGGACTTACAAAACTCAAGATATGATTTTTTACGTAGCATCGTGCAAAGCTGAATTTCTGGTTTGGATAAAAAATGTTCTTTTAAGAACTTACAACTTTCCTTTGATATTGTTAGTCCGTTTTAAGTTTGATTTCATGGATGGATACAAGGTCTCTTATGACTTTAAACCTTCATTTTTAAATCTTGTTTTTCAAAGGATTTAAACCTCTCTTGATGTATTGTCTTAGTTGATTAAGCAAATGACTTTTCCTCCTTGTGTGTTAAGTGACTTAGGGTGTATATGAGTGATGGTTTAAGGGGGAGGTTTTGGCTAAAGATGGTTTGCTTGTAGTGATGGTTGGTTGATATTATTGCAGGTGTCCAAGAGGATTTCAAAAGGAATGCCGGTGCGGAGTAGTAAAGGACTTGTTTGCTTGTTTGCTTTTGGCTTTGGTGAGTGTCAAGTACATGTCTTGTTGCACTCTACTTGGATTACTTCTTGTTGATTATGTGAATTAAACTTGTCGAGATGAGTGTGTACTTTATCTCACTTGTCCTCTCTTGCTTGATTTGACAATTTACTCGCTCGTACTTGACAATTATATTTATGCTTGTGCTTGACTTGGCTTTGATTTGAGAGGAATCTCATTGACTTATACTTGATCTTGGGGGCCCCAAAACCCAATGGCTAGCCATTCAACTCAAGCCAGCAAGGGCTGGGTTGAGGATTTTGGTGAATCTTGGGCTCGTGTACTGGAAAGATTTTGAAGAAACTGGCCTTGACTATATTTTGGTCTGACTATGATGTAAATGATTAAACTGACCTTTCGGTAGTTGTAATTTTGGGAAGCTTGATTTAATTTTGGAAATATTATGGTATAGAATTGAACGACTTTTGAAGGAAGTAACTTCTTCTTTATATTAGTTTCTTGTTGGTTGAGTAGTTCTAAATTATAAACTTGGCTTGTAGTAAATCCTAACGAGAACTAGGCAGGCGGGCCACCGAAACCCTAAGGTACGCCCTAAGGAGAAGTGGGGTCGTCACACCTTGCCATTTACTAGTTTCATCAATTAGACTAATACATGCATAGTCGAGATTCTACATAGTTAGGATAAGAACAATTCAAAGCACCTCATGCGAGCCAACGTCATATAACAAGGAAAAAGAGAAGTTGCCTTATATAGCCATTCTGATGCGAAATGGGCAGCAGTTGAACGGCTAAATATAGCAAAAATCTTTCTTGGGACTAAAAGGGCCAGAAGAAAAGCCAAAGTCAATGATCTAATGTCATGGCCAAGGGTGGAGGGGATGGGAAGAGGCCGGATAGGAGTTTCACAATTATTTTAAACTGATTATGAGTGCCTAGTTTGGAATGTAATTCGGCCATAATATTTTGGGTACGAAAATGGTTTCAAATAGGACAAGAATTGTAATGATATCCACTTTTGTCATTATATATTTTAGGATCTCAAGGTAGACGTATTAACATTACTTGCCAAAAGCGCAGGTGGAATACGATTTTAACTTCCTTAATGGAGTTGATGTTGACCCAAATACAAGAGATGTACATCTTATTGATGCGAGCCTTACATTTGACTTTAGGCAAGTTACTACTTTACTAGTGATATATGTTTGAGTAAACATTCTATATATTGCCAAACATTCTACATACTGGCAATCAGTCAATGTGGGGTGCTTGCTTAACAAGTAATCGTCTATTTAATGATGTGAGCTATAAGTGCACGCGCAGCAAAATGTTAAAAGTGTGTTCTTATAGGGCTAATTCCTTAGATTATAGACGATAAAAAACACACAAATGTTGATTTGACAGCATAGTTTCGTTGGATTATGTCTGCCATGCTTACGAAGCACACAATAGGTTTGGGAATTTTTTTTTTAAACTTGTAGGCTGTCGGGCTGACTATTTGCTAAAAGCACAGTCCTACCTTGCTATTCATATTATTAAGGAGCTGATTGTAATTTAGTCCAACATTGATGGAGGTAAATAAGTTTTATAACTTATAGTTTAATTTACCTTGGTCTATGATTTAGTTTGTTTGCTTTGTAAGGGAGTAGTACTCCTCATTCCAAGATTCTCAAAGTGTTCATTTGGTTTCCCTCTTTCTCAATAAAAAGGAAAAGCGTTATTATCAAAAAAAAATCTTTATTATGTCTTCTTTTTAACAGCTTTCTTAGATTCTTAAGCTAGACTTAGGATTTCTTTAAAGCGTTCTTAGAATTTTTAGGCTAAACATTACAATTTCCAAATTTTCAAGCAATCATTTCATTTTTATTTCACATTTTCAGTAGATTGATGTTAGTATTTGGACAAATTAGCAAGTTCAATTTGAATGCTATTCTCATTTCCAAGCAATCTTTATGAGTTTTCCTGTATAATTTATGTGTTATAGTTAATCAGATTTACTCTTCTCATCAACTTTTATTATTGAATCTTGTTCCTTTGTTCTTTTCTTGGTAATTGATTAATCCCTTCATGAATTTTAAGCCTTTGAGGCTACTCAAAGTGGAATGAATAGCAATCGTTCTAGAAGTCAGCATAATTAGCGCACTCTCATTTTTACTAGAATCGATTCATTCATAAGGTTTACCTCTGATTTTCTTCACACAAACTAGGCGGCACACTAACGACAACCATGGCATTGGCAATAGTTCGTCAGCTGCTAATAATCAACATGAACGTACACTATATACAAATATGATCATGTCTATAAGTATAAATCAAATCATTAAATAAACATGTAAGAAAAGCACTGATTATTTGAAAAATAAACCATGCCCCACACAGACAATAAGTCCTTAACAACAAAGTAAGAAACAAAAAATTAGAGGCATTGACTTTCTGTTTTAGGAATATTATCCCACATGTTATTAACGCTTGGCTGTTATTGGATAATGTGGCTCAATGTAGAATGAGTGCATGTGTACAAGTCAACTTATGTGCCAACCTATGTACATGGATTTGGTGGGATCGCAACTACAATCGTATCAGTTCATCGTAGAGTCCCAAATTGGGTTGGAGGAACCTGCTTAATTTGAGTCGTAAATTTCAAAATTTTTGAAAATTTGAAATTAATGGTTCAAGTCGAATTTGATTCTCCTAATCGTTCACTACATGGTGCAATGCCAACCGCAATCCCACATTATTATATGTCTCTGCTCGTAACTTTGACTTAGGTGCTTTCACTATTTTATAGTCCTTTGTAAGTTTATATATTTGTTTAACTTAGATAAGTGCACCATGAAATTAATCATGAGTCTGTACATGATCTCAAGCATAACAAATTGTAAAACATGATCCAATAATTTTTAAACATATGTATTTTTTTAATTGAAATACTTCACTTTGAGCAAAAAAGATTTGTAACAAAGTTGTTAACAAAGTGTACTTCTTCATTATCTTAAGTTATTGATACGAACCCCATTGACAGAATGAAATTCACAGACAACAAGCCCCAACCTTTAGTTATTGATACAAGTTTGGCAACATATTTCCTATACAGACCCCTCTTATCGCCTTGATTGCAAATGTTGATACAATCTTGACTCACAACCAAATGAACTAGCAAACCCTAGGAAGGTAGTAGGCACCAAAATCAAGGGTGATGTCTTGATTGATAAGCCGGACTAACACTCAACAAAATTTGATGGTATTCAAGGATGCTTGTAGAGCCAAGAGAGCTTTCTCTCAAAGTTATTTGCTGGAAATTATTCTTGTGTATTTGTGAGGACTTGAAAATTTGTTTATATTTTCTTATAAGTCTCTTTTTCTTTGAATAAGTTAAGTTATAATTTCTTTAATACTAATTACTTTCCTTAATAGTTGTAATAAATAATAGAGTCAAAAATTTTACTTTTACTTTTAAAGTTAGTGTAACTTAGGGTTTTTGTGCATTGTGGAAGTGTAATCAATTGATGAGGTATGTGTTCTAAATTTGGTGGATAAGAGCGGGTATTAAGTAGGAGGAAGTATGTGATTAAAAGTGCTAAGAGTACATTAGTGAATCATAAGTTAAAACAAAAGTACAAGAGAGGCAAAGAAATAGGCTTGAACCGACTCGCGCCGTTTGTTACCAGTCAAAGACGCCACTTAACCAAGACTTTCTTTCCCTAATCTTCTTATTTTCCTTTTCATTTTTCTTTCCCTAATTTTCCCTAGGGCTGGCCGAAATTCTTGACCAAGAAAAAGGGAAAAAGAAAAAAAAAAGAGGAAAAATGGTGGCTTGCCGAGTGTTGGCAATCAAGGGCCTTGTTTGACCAACAGCTTTCTTCCATCTTTATCATCCAAGTGAACCAAATTCCCTTCATTTTCTTCTCATCTTGGGCGACCAAAGAGAGGGAGAAAAGAGAGAAGAGTGCTTCAAGTTTCATCTTCATCTTGCCTTGTTTGAGTGAAGATCAACAAGAATCACAAATCTAAACCGAACAAAGTTGCACTAAGGTAGCAAGGAAGCTTATATTGGAGATTTTTGGTGAGGAAAGCCTTGGTTCTTCACTTTCTCTTGGGGGTTTGAAGGTACTAAGTTGGAAAACTTCCTTTCTCTTTCTTATCTTGCAATTTATTAGGTAGATGGCTTGAAATTGGCAATTGTATGGAAGATATCATGCATTGGTGAAGACTGGTGAAATTTCAGCCTAGGGTTTTGATTTTCAGCCTTGTTTCCTATTTTTCAGCTATGGTATAATGGTATCTAGTTTTGTTATGGACTTGTATGAAGATTTGTAGCTTTATTGTGACTTTTAAGTTTCCAAATAGGAATTTCCAGCTTTAGTTCTAAAATTCCATCTTTAGTAGAGAATTTTCCAGCCTTGATATGTGATGTTTATATGTTAGAGATGAGCTTAAATTAGTTCGTTTTGTAGCCTGGTATAAGAACCCCTTTTTCCCTATAACTTGTGGAATTGATTTGGGTTGATTAATTTGACTTGAAACTTAGCTTGGAAAATTTGAGGAAATTAGGGGAGGTGCTGCCCATTTTTCTTCTTGTGGAGTAAGTGAGTGAATGTGGAAGTAGGGGTGTGATTTGATGTGAGACGGATGTAGACGAACACCAAGTTGGGATGTTTTGCGGAACTTTGACCCTTCTAGAATCACGAGCCACGAACTAAGGAGATTCCTTAACCCACGACTAGCCACTTTAGTGAACCAAAAGTATAGATAGAAGAACGCCACAATCAAGGAGACTACTTGATTGATAAGTTCGTTGAACAACTTGAGATTAATTCTCAAGTATTCAAAGGAAATTCTCTTGAGGCAAGAGAGAGTGAATAAACTCACGAATATTTTATAAAATCTGAATTCTGTCCCTAATGAATGAAAACCTAGGCTATATATAGCCTTACATGACTCAAACCCTAGAAGGTCCAATGGACGACCTCGCCCTTCATTAAGGGTAAAATATCTAACAACTAATGGGCTAAAATAACATTCTAAAATTCGGCCAAAGTGAAGTGGAAATTGACCGAAATTATTAATGCTAACAAAAACTAATAATGGTAACGAAAACCCTAATTAGCAATCTAGCACTTAGCAAGCTAGAACTTTGTGGACTAGTCTTCACTTGGGTCTTCCGTTTGAAGGAAAGTGTATAGAGTAGCTTCTCCATTATGTAACCCTTCAATGGACCTCAAGTTATCACCAACTCGTTCTTGAATCGTGCAAACAAGAGCTTGAAGTGATTCTTGAATTCTCCTAGCACGTGCTCTTGTAATTGGACCACTGGGTATTTGCATGACTTGAGCACTAGAAGTTTGAGCAGCCTTGAGCCCCTCCGCATTAGTCCCCTCCTCTTGAAGGCGATTTGTCCTCAAATCAAACTCATCGTCTGCATGAAAAGGACTCAAGTCAGATACATTAAAAGTAGCATGTACCCCATACTCACCTGGAAGTTCAAGTTTGTAAGCATTGTCATTTATACGCTCCAGGACTTGGAATGGACCATCTCCCCGTGGAAGTAGCTTACTACGCCGTTTGACCGGGAACCTCTCTTTGCGCATGTGTATCCATACCCAATCGCCAGGCTCAAAGACCATCTTGCGGCGCCCCTTGTTGGCACTTTGGATGTATTGAAGGGTACGCTTCTCGATGTTGGCTCGCACCTTAGTGTGTAGCTCACGTACATATGCAGCTTTGTTCTTACCATCCAAGTTAACTCTCTCATGAACAGGTAAAGGAGTTAAATCCAAAGGTGTGAGAGGGTTAAAACCATACACAATTTCAAACGGCGAATAATGTGTAGCAGAATGAACAGTACGATTGTATGCAAATTCCACATGTGGTAAGCAGTCTTCCCAAGATTTAATGTTCTTTTTAATAATGGCACGCAATAGGGTGGATAAGGTCCTATTAACCACTTCGGTTTGACCATCAGTTTGTGGGTGGCTAGAAGTAGAAAATAGTAATTTAGTACCTAGTTTACACCACAAAGTTTTCCAAAAATAGCTAAGGAATTTGGCGTCCCTATCAGAAACAATAGTGCGAGGCATGCCATGCAATCTAACTATCTCACGAAAGAATAAATCTGCAACATGCTTAGCGTCATCTGTTTTGAGACAAGGAATAAAATGAGCCATTTTGGAGAAACGGTCAACTACCACATAGATTGAATCATGTCCTTTTCTAGTCCTAGGTAGACCAAGCACAAAATCCATCGACAGATCAACCCATGGTGCATGTGGAATAGGCAAAGGTGTATAGAGACCATAAGGGTGTACCTTTGATTTTGCCTGGTGACAAGTCACACACCTTTCAATGTGCCTTTCCACGTCACTCCTCATGCGGGGCCAGAAGAAATGCTCTTGGAGAATCATCAAGGTCTTGGCAATGCCAAAATGCCCCATTAAACCACCTCCATGAGCTTCCCTGACTAGAAGCGTGCGCATGGAGCTCCTGGGAATGCAAAGCTTGTCTTTGTAGTATAAGAACCCCTGAAAGATGAAATAATGCTCACGAGAGTGTCGTGGCAAAGAGTTAAAAATCTCACCAAAATCTGAGTCAGTTGCATAAAATTCTTTAAGGAATTCAAACCCAAGCAACTTAGCATCTAATGTAATGATAAGGGTATGCCTTCTCGAGAGTGCATCAGCCACTACATTCGTCTTACCTGCCTTGTATTTGATCACAAAGGTAAAACTGTCAATGAATGTAATCCATCGTGCATGTCGCTTACTCAACTTGTCTTGGGATTTGATATGCTTGAGCGACTCATGGTCGGTGTGCAAGACAAACTCACGAGGGCGTAGGTAATGTTGCCATGTTTGGAGAGCCCGTACCAAGGCCATTAGCTCCTTATCATAGGTGGAGTAGTTGAGAGCAGCTCCATTCAATTTTTCGCTAAAGTAGGCAACCGGGCGACCCTCTTGGAGTAGAACGGCTCCAATACCTATACCAGAAGCATCACACTCTACTTCAAAAGCTTTGTCAAAATTAGGTAAACTAAGAACAGGTGCATGTGTGAGCTTGTGTTTAAGTAATTGGAAAGACTTAGCTTGTTCCTCTCCCCAATGAAATTGCACATCTTTCTTGATAATTGATGTAAGTGGTGCAGCAATTGTGCTAAAATCCTTGACAAAACGCCTATAGAAGCTTGCCAAGCCATGAAAACTTCTCACCTCACTTACATTGGTAGGGGTTGGCCATTCATTAATAGCCTTCACCTTTTCTTGATCAACATGAATTCCCTGCTCACTAACAACATAGCCTAGAAAAACCAATTGGTTTGTGCAAAATGTACACTTCTTAAGGTTAGCGTAGAGGCTTGCCTTGCGAAGTGCATCGAGGACCATTTGCAAATGCACAACATGCTCATCTAGAGTCTTACTATAGATCAAAATGTCATCAAAGTAAACAACCACAAATTTACCAATGAAAGATCGTAAAACATGATTCATGAGTCTCATAAAAGTACTTGGTGCATTGGTTAGCCCAAAAGGCATGACCAACCACTCAAAAAGTCCATGTTTTGTTTTAAATGCAGTTTTCCATTCATCTCCTTCTTTCATGCGAATTTGATGGTAACCACTTTTCAAATCAATCTTAGTAAAAATGATAGCCCCATGTAATTCATCAAGCATGTCATCCAAACGAGGTATGGGATGGCGGTACTTTACCGTGATGGCATTAATTGCCCTACAATCAGTGCACATTCTCCATCCTCCATCTTTCTTTGGAACAAGTAGAACTGGTACAGCACAAGGGCTTAAACTCTCTTGAATCCAACCCTTACTAAGCAATTCCTCCACTTGTCGTTGTTGCTCCTTGGTTTCCTCAGGATTGGTTCTATATGGTGCCTTGTTTGGAAGGGAAGATCCAGGAATGAAATCAATTTGATGTTCAATTCCCCTTAATGGAGGCAAACCAGTAGGTATATCCTCAGGAAAGACGTCTTGATACTCCTGTAAAATGTTAGTAATACTACTAGGCAAAGAAGCATCAGGAGCATTAGTGAATAAAGACCCCTTACAAAATAAAATAAATAAAACCTGGTTAGAGTGCAAGGCCTTTCTCACATCTTTTACCTTGGCAAGCATGCTGGATTTTCTCTCCCGTGTGGGCTCAAAGGCCGAATGAGAGGGATCCAATTTGCTTGAAGAAGGGTCGGCCAATGCCAATTTCTTGGCTTTGGTGTTGTCCTTCTTGGCGGTAGTATGTAAGTCATACTCTTTTTGGAGACTAACTTGATCCTCATGCACTTGTTGAGGTGTAAGAGGTGCAAGTGTAATCTTTTTACAATTATGCATGAAAGAGTACTTGTTCAAGAAACCATCAAAAGTGACTCTTTTGTCAAATTGCCAAGGACGCCCTAAGAGTATATGTGCAGCTTGCATTGGTACTACATCACACATAACATCATCTGCATACCTACCAATGCGAAAAGTAACCAGAACTTGTTTAAGAACACGTACCTCTCCACTGTTGTTTAACCACTGAAGCTTGTAGGGACGGGGGTGCTCACTAGTTGGCAAGCTTAGTTTCTCCACCATCAATGCACTAGCAACATTAGTGCAACTTCCGGGGTCAATCACCAAGCTGCATACCTTGTTGGTCACATGGCACCTAGTGTAAAAGATGTTGTCACGTTGAAGCTCATCCTTACTAGCTTGCGTAGCTAGGGCCCTTCTTGCTACCAATCCAACTTTGTCTTGAGTTGGAACTTCCTCTATCTCATCTTCCTCTTCAACCAAGGGAGGCATGTCCTTGTAATCCTTCTCTTCATCATCAGTGACAATGTCTCCATTTGGTAGGACAAGCATGGTCCTTGGGTTTGGACATTGACTTGCAATATGCCCAACTCCTTGACACCTCCAACATTTGGTGTCACGATTCCTAGGTTTTGAAGTTTCAATTGTCGGTTTTGAAACAACCTTGGAGTCGGTTTTAGTAAAAGGTGGCCGCGAGCTTGACCCTTGATCTTGCTTCGGCTTTGGAGTGGTCCAAGTATTCGAACCTCTCTCTTCCCTTCTAGGCTGGAATGGTCGAGTAAATGCTTGTGGATGAGGGTTATAATTTCTGGTTGTACCCCTCCTCTTGAGCCTTTGCTCAATCTTGATAGCCTTCTCCACCATATCTTCAATCTCCACATAGTATTGAAGCTCCAGTTGATCGGCTATTTCAACCCTCAGACCATTGAGAAATCTTGCCATTGTAGCCTCTCTATCTTCTTGAATATCAGCTCTTAACATGGAGATTTCCATGTCCTTGTAGTAGTCCTCAACTGAGCGTTGACCTTGTGTCAAGGTTTGAAGTTTTTGGTACAAGTCTCTATGGTAGTGACTTGGTACAAATCGCTTCTTCATCATTCTCTTGAGCTCAGTCCAAGTGGTTATAGGTGGGTCTCCACACCTTCTCCTGCTTGTAACCACTTGTTCCCACCAAACTATGGCATAGTCGTTGAATTCTACTACGGCAAGTCTCAACTTTTGTGCATCGGTGTAGTCATTACAACCGAATACTAGCTCCACTCGACTCTCCCATTCAAGGTACGTATCCGGATCAGATTTGCCTTGGAAAGGAGGAATCTGCATCTTAATCCCCTTGATGGCATCACCGTTTGCTCTTGGGTTTCGCTTTGGTCTTCTTTGCTCGTATGCCTCATGTTCCGAATCAGCATTGGAGTCACTAGATTCCTCCAGGGTGGATTTTCCCCTAGATTTCCTAGAAGAAGCCCTAGACGAACTTAGTTGATCAATTTGCTCATGGATTGTTTCCAACCTTTGGTCAAATCTCCTCTGCATTTCCTTCCACATATTATCCATTTTAAGTGATAACTGAGCAATGGTAATTTCATGTTCCTGAGACATGGTGAAACCTGCAAAACTTGACAAATTGTTAGTAGAAAATGCCTCACTTGCTCCCTGAAGTGTTTCACTCCTCTCGTGTTTTCACTCAAGTGTTTATGTCACTCTAATGATCTCACCAATTCACTTCTCAAACCACTTGTTTGTTTCCTTTGAAGAAATCAGAAATTTTCTCAAGGAAGTTCAATCACACTTTAATCAAAATAGCTCCCAATTGTACTAAAGTAACAAGGAACAAAAGTAGAAACGGAATGAAATGAAGAATGAAATGATAAGGAATGAAACGAAGAATGTCCAAATACAATGATGGAGTTTCCCAAGTGTTTCCTTAATTTTCCTAATTGATTTTTCTGGAAAACAAATTAGGTGTTGTACTTTTTGGAAAGTTCCTTAAGGTCGGCTAAATGGAAATAGGATTGGTTCCCAAAAAATTCCAGATTTTGTACCCCTTAACCTTCCTCAAAATCAGCTATACCAAAACAGAATTATTTCCAAAAATTTTCCAGATTTCCTTCTCCTTGTTCCTTTCCTAAAGTCGGCTGGTCAACCAAGTGCAAAACAGAATTTGGTAGTTTCCTATTCCAACCGAAACTAATCTCAGAAAATTCCAGAATTCCCTCTTCTTAAATCCCTCTCATAGTCGGCTAGAACTTCCTGAAAAATTTTCCAGATTTGGTAACTTCCTAACCTCTAAAATTTTCCAGAATTTTGCTTCTAAAAACCTTCCATAAAACTCGGCTATACTCCCCTCTCCTTGCTCCCAAATTTTCGTTCCTTACTCCCCCTCAAAGAACAAGCAATTCGGCCCCTCCCCTTCGCACTACACCACACCACACACGGACAGATTGGGCTGTTGGTCCTAAGCAATGGCGTCACAAGGTAATGCAAGCGATGTTACACAAGAATTTCCTAAGCGGCTTGCCCAAGAAACTCCCCAGAATTTTATCCCTAAACCAAGGAGGCCCTGTATGGATGCAAGAGCGTACAAGAAGCTTTTTGTGCGAAGAGAGGTACAGGTCTTCACGAATCAAGATGGTCAAAAATCTGAAAGGGTGATTCAAACAATCAAGAGGCCAAGTGTTGGAGACCTTCAAGAGGAGGTTGGTCAGAATTTTTAAGTATTCTTTTCTTGATGTAATTTTCTGGTTTGTGGGAACAATTGCAACAAGACAGAATTTGGCAAATAAATGTGCGGCTTCCTTCTTTGTTGTTTGCTACCCGAATGCCTTTTCTTTTCTTTTCTTTTTTCCTTTTTTTTTTTGACTCTAAGAACACACAATTACTCGGCTACTTGTGGGTAAAATTCCAGAATGTAATGTCAACCCAAAGTTCTCCTTCAGTCCCCCAATAACTATTAAAAATTCAAGACTTCAAGATTAGTTCAAGAAACTCAAGAACCCTAGATTATTGCAGTCCCTCTTCAAGATTCCAACCCCCAAACAAGTTTAACCACAAAAAATCAGTTTAGGAGATTAATGAAAAACAACTTGGGGAATAAACTAAAGCTGGAACAGATTTGGTACGAAACTTGCGCCCAAGGAAACACAACGACGGCACAAAACCCTAGCGGCTGGATATTTTTTTTTTTCTTCTAAACCAACACAAAACTTCAAGAACAATATAACAAGACACCAAAATAAGAAAGAAACACAAGTTATGGAAAAAAAAAAATTTTTTTTTTCGGGATGAACAGTGTCGCTACAGTAGCGATGAACAGTATCGCTACAGTACGGCGCGGTGAACAGTAGCGATGAACAGTACGATGCTACAGTACTTTTTTTTTGAATTGACACACAAACTGATTTGGAACAAGAGTATGTGACTCGAAACACAAAAGAAAAGAAGGATATAACCTGGTGGTTGTCGACTAGCTCTGATTACCAACTGATGTGAGACGGATCTAGACGAACACCAAGTTGGGATGTTTTGCGGAACTTTGACCCTTCTAGAATCACGAGCCACGAACTAAGGAGATTCCTTAACCCACGACTAGCCACTTTAGTGAACCAAAAGTATAGATAGAAGAACGCCACAATCAAGGAGACTACTTGATTGATAAGTTCGTTGAACAACTTGAGATTAATTCTCAAGTATTCAAAGGAAATTCTCTTGAGGCAAGAGAGAGTGAATAAACTCACGAATATTTTATAAAATCTGAATTCTGTCCCTAATGAATGAAAACCTAGGCTATATATAGCCTTACATGACTCAAACCCTAGAAGGTCCAATGGACGACCTCGCCCTTCATTAAGGGTAAAATATCTAACAACTAATTGGCTAAAATAACATTCTAAAATTCGGCCAAAGTGAAGTGGAAATTGACCGAAATTATTAATGCTAACAAAAACTAATAATGGTAACGAAAACCCTAATTAGCAATCTAGCACTTAGCAAGCTAGAACTTTGTGGACTAGTCTTCACTTGGGTCTTCCGTTTGAAGGAAAGTGTATAGAGTAGCTTCTCCATTATGTAACCCTTCAATGGACCTCAAGTCATCACCAACTCGTTCTTGAATCGTGCAAACAAGAGCTTGAAGTGATTCTTGAATTCTCCTAGCACGTGCTCTTGTAATTGGACCACTGGGTATTTGCATGACTTGAGCACTAGAAGTTTGAGCAGCCTTGAGCCCCTCCGCATTATGATTTGTGATCGATTTGACCTATTTTACTTAAGGATGTTTAAGTTGACCTTAACAATGACTTATAAGCTGAAATTTTGCCAAAAGTGTACATTTCTCAAAGACAAAGTAACGGCCACTTTAAACAAGATTTTGTAGTTGCTTATACCAAGTTGCGAACTTAAAAGTTTTAATCGGTTCTTTACCAAAACCAAAAGAGCGGGCTCGTATTTTCTAAGGTTTATTAAGTATTATGATTACTACTTAAATGAGTTCTATTTACTTGATTTTCTTTAAGCGAAGGTCATATATTTCGAAACCCTAATTGATTACAAGTTGTTACATGACATTTTATCGCAGATTTTGACTCTAACCAGGGGGCTGGACCTGAGTTTGGTTTTGATATGCAGTAAACCATTGGTGAGTGTTTCAAATTGCATGGCCGAACTTGATACTTGAATGCAATGCTTTGCAAATGTGATTGGATAGTACTTGACTTGTTTAATTGGGCAAGAGTGTACTTTATCGCACTTGTCCTAATATGACTTATTACTGTGCATTGGTTACAATTGGTTTGATATAAATATGTATGCCGTGATTATTGCTTGGGATTCCAACCCTATTAGTTAGTTGGTCAAATCGAGCCAGTAAGGGCTTGGTTGAGGCGACTAGCGAACCATAGGTACTGATTATTGTTTATTGTGAAATCCACTGGATTCGGTATACTCGAGTATTACCACCATTGTTACTGTTGGAATTTGGGCCCGGTAGGGGGTTTGATTGGTGGATGGTGATTAGAGTTAAGTGGTGCTCTACTGGACTGGTTACACTACTTTGAAAGTTGACGGAGTGTCAACTACTTCTTGACAAGCTGTGGCCGGGTTAGCTTGCAAGAGCGATTGTATCCTTATACCTGGAAATGCTGGATGTCTACTCAATTTACTACTTGAAGTGTTATTGCTAATTTTTATGCTCGTTACTTTGATATTTCAAGTTTTTCTATACTGGCCAACTTGCCACTTGTTTTGTATGAAATTTTGGAACCTCACTGAGCTTAACTCACCCCATTAATTTTGTTTTCCTTACAGGGGGTGCGAGCATAGGCGTGAGACTAGGACATGCTGATTTTGTCTAGACTTTTGACTTTTGTAATTACTCTAGCGCTATTGCTCGATTAGGGTTAGAAGTGTGATACCCCAACTTTTAGGATCATCTTTTGTTTAGTCTCAAAGAGGATATTACGGTCTCTTCAGTTTATTTTTATTTTAAAAACATTATTTTGTTTTAAAGAAGAAACTAAAGTTATTTCTTTGGGTTTGATTTAAAACCTTGTTTTATTTTAAAAGACTAGAAACCCTAAACGTCTAATCAAAACCCTAGTTTCACTTGTGACTGACCATTTTTCAAATTTCTCATATTTTAACCGAAACCCTAAATTCAATTTATGGGATTGTAAAACCCCTCACATTTTTCTTAAAAATTTCCTTTTATTTGAAAATTATTACTTTATAATGGCCCTACTACCCAATCACCCCACAATAAGTGTAAATGAATATAGAAGTAAGGATTTTCGTTGTCCGTTTTCAAGTTAGAGCGCATTAGAGTTTTCACGTTTTTCCGTAGTGCGACTATCCTGTACGAAGTGTGGATCAAATTTGGTGATTAAAAGTGAGTTTTAGATGATATAAAGTGTGGGATTAGAAGTGATAATAATAAGTTAGTGATTAGAAGGTAAAAACCCTAGTAAACGCGAATTAAGAAAAATCGGCCTAGTGCTTGGCACGGGCTGGATGTATGGTGAATTGAGAACCTTTGTATATTCGATGTTTATACTCCCTTTTGAGCTAGCATGTATATAAGTTTTACTTTAAGTCTTGGATCGTTGTTATGTTTATTCTTGGTTTATTCTGGTTTCGGTTGAGGAATGAAGTGAACGACTGAGTCCCGGCGAGAGTTGGGCAGGCGGTCCGCCAAACCCTTTGGTTCGCCTTAGGGGGAGGTGGGGCTGTCACAGTTGGTATCAGAGCCTACTTCCCGTGGTCTCTGCACGGAGTAAGCTTGGACTAAGTGGTGGATAAGTATGAAGGACTAAGTGCTCGTTTGAGCATAGGCTATGAATCATAAGTGATATAGGTTTTAAATCTTTCTCATGGTATCTGAAGACCATAGATAGGTACGTCAGGTAGGAATTTCGCTTGTAAATAGTTTACTCTTGGGACTGGCCAACTCGAAATGTGAATTATCTTATTTCGGATTCTCGTGCATGAGTACTCCAGAGTTGCTAAGCACTTGAGACTTGCATTTTGGGAATATGAATAGACTTTGTCCGGCTAGAGTGAGTACAAGAGATCAATGGGCACCTTAGGAAGTGGAGTAGGAAACTGAACGGGGGTGATTTTCACCGAGTGTGGGGCGACAAGTCGCGTTTTCTTTCGTTTTGCCCTGCATTGTTCCTACATGTCATTTACTTGTGGTATGTTAATACCTACATATATAGTACTTGCTGCACTTGATTTTGTCTAACTTGAAATGTCTCTTGGTGTATATGGTGCATTATATTGTGTATATGTCTCCTTGTGTATTTGGTGTGTTATAACTTGTTGTTTTAGTCAATTTATTGTGTTACATACTAAATCACTTTTTGAAAAAAAAAAAAATTTGATGACGAAATTCTTTGAAGGAGGGGAGATTGTGAAACCCCAACTTTTAGGATCATCTTTTATTTAGTCTCAAAAAGGATATTACGGTCTCTTTAGTTTATTTTTATTTTAGAAATATTATTTTGTTTTAAAGAAGAAACTAAAGTTATTTCTTTGGGTTTGATTTAAAACCTTGTTTTATTTTAAAAGACTAGAAACCCTAAACGTCTAATCAAACCCTAGTTTCACTTGTGATTGACCATTTTTCAAATTTCTCATATTTTAACCGAAACCCTAAATTCAATTTATGGCATTGTAAAACCCCTCACATTTTTCTTAAAAATTCCCTTTTATTTGGAAATTATTACTTTATAATGGCCCTACTACCCAATCACCCCACAATAAGTGTAAATGAATATAGAAATAAGGATTTTCGTTGTCCGTTTTCAAGTTAGAGCGAATTAGGGTTTTCACGTTTTTCCGTAGTGTGACTATCCGGTACGAAGTGTGGATCAAATTTGGTGATTAAAAGTGAGTTTTAGATGATATAAAGTGTGGGATTAGAAGTGATAATAATAAATTAGTGATTAGAAGGTAAAAACCCTAGTATACGCGAATTACGAAAAATCGGTTCAAACCGACGGGTATCGATCACTACCGATTGAACCCATCACTTGACCACCACTTCCTTACCACCACATACCCTTGATATTTTTGCAAAATATCCCCCCCTCATCCTCAGCCACATGGCTGAAAATTGTGGCCAAAATACAAGGAAAAGAAAGCAAAAACTTGGAAGGCTTTGGTGGTGACAAGTGTCAACCACCTATGGTTTCTTGACCAAGCCAAGTCTCACCTTCTTATCTTCCATTTGAGTTCATCTTTCCTCATTTTCTTCCTGTTTTGGCTGAGAGCTAGGAGGAGCAAGAGAGTGAAGAAAGTTCAATCTTCTACCTTGAATCCAACCTCTTGAGTGCAATCAAGAAAAATTAAACCGATTAATCACTAGTTGGGAAGTTTGGGAAGTTTAAGGAACCAAAGATTTCAAGGAGAGGTGAAGGATCATCCTTGCAAGCTTGAATCTCGAGGTATAATGGCTGATCAACCATTCTTTCTCCATTAATCATGATTAAGTTGGGTATTAATGTTAGTATTGTGCTTGTGATGCTTGTTTCAAGTGATTTTGATGATTAGATGGATGATTTTTGAGTTAGGGTTTCTTGTGGGTTGGGTGTGGTATGATGTATATATATGGTATATGATCTTGTGAAGGTGATAGTAGTGGTAGTTTCAAGGTAAAAATGTGAATTATAGTTTGAAATAACAAAAATTCCAGATTTTTGGAAATTGTGGTTTCAGTTCTGTCCGGTACCATTTCATCATATTAGAGGCCGAATTAGATTTAGCACAAAACATGAAAGTTGTAAAGAATGATATTTTATAGTATCTTGAAAAATTTCAGCTCAATCTGAGCAACGTAGCTTGTGAAAAGACAAAAATACCCCTGACTCTCATAGGTTTAGTCCAGTGGACAATTTTGCTATTTCACAACACAAACCGTGTCTGTTCACCCTGATGTGTACTGAATTACCCTTTGGCCAAAACACAAAAGTTGTAGTGATATGTCTTAGATTTAAAATGCCCCAGGAATCACCTCGTTTTGACTTTGGTAGCCTGAGTTATTGTCATTTATACATAAGGCGGTTAACAAGCCCGAATGTGAGATTCTGGTTCTGTAAATGGAAATTTTGACTTAGATACACTACAAACCAGACTGAGTGGTCTTCATCAAAGTTGTAGGCCTTTTCTTAGTTTCAAAATGGTATAAATTTCACCCCAATCCGATAAGCGTAGCTTCGGTTGTGTCCATTACGCAAAACAACGTCAAATCTGTCTTTTGTTTCTTGACACAAACTTCATTTCCGCACATGCTCCTAGTTTGATTTTGTACTTGTATGACTTGGAGCCTATGGAATGGCTATTGAAATGAGATGATTTTGTATATGACTTTGGGTTTGATTGAGGAAAAGAATAAAGCCATAAATGGTTGAAAAATAAGAAAATACAAAGGGCGTGTTGCCCAAATTTACGCTCGAGAACTAGGTCGATATACTTGCGACTTGAGTAAGGATTGAGTGCGAATACTACGTGAACCATCTAGGGTATTTACGTTTTCTTTGCCACTTCGACTCAAATAGCGATTTTAAAGTTTTACAAGTGAGTCTAAGTTTTACAAATATTTTACTTATGTCCTTTGGTTTCAATATACTCTTTTCACTACCAAAACCATATTTATACTTTGTACTAGTACGTATTCGACTTGTCTTTGACTCATTTACATCTTTGATGGTTGAAGCATAATGTGTTCATTTGATTATTAGGGTTCTTTGGTAATTGAGAGTATTATCCGGAAGGAAACTTTGGACGTTATTTTGCTTAAATAGGTAAGTGTTCCTTGTTTGCTATATTTTCCTTGACTTCATGGTTTGTGTTATTGTTTGATAATGTATTAAGTGCTTTCAAGGATCTCCAAAACGAGTTTTCTAGGCGAGCGTGTATTTTATCGCGCTCAACCTAAATGAAACGTGATATTTTCAATGATTTAATGATTGATACATTAGTTATGAATGTGTGAGAGCCTTGAAATATATATATATATATATACATATATACATATATATATACTTGTTGCATGTGCATTTTAGATTTTGAATAAATTTTATTATTATTTGTTTTAGTTAGGTATGTAAAAAATAATTCTTATGATACAAATCATTTAATTGTGCAACATACTAAACTATTTGAATTTTTGCCAAGCTAAATTAATATTTCTTGATGTAGAGTATTTTATTGCTTTAATATTAATCCTTGAATTCCGATAGTTAACTTTAAGTATTAATAATGTTAGGTGTTAAGGGGAACTAGAATTAAGACGAAACGTTTTAGGTTAAAGCTCTTTATAATTATTTTTAGGACGTTGTATTTCGATAATTTAATTTTGCGAAATTAGTACACTAGTAGGCTATCGAATTTCATTTGAGGTAAAATCTTGGAGTTAGTTTACGAATGAGGAACCTAAGTGGAAGGCCGAACAAGTTGCTAAAAGACCAAATTAGCCTTCCTCCATTTCGAATTCACCATGCAGCCATGGAGTCTCCTAGAACAGTCTTCAATTGCAAACAATTTCAGCATGTCGGCTCCATGTTTCATTTCAGCATTTCCACTATTATAATACCGACTCAGCTCCACTACAACAACTACCATTCACCACAATATCCTCATTTCATTTGTTTCTCTACCATCAGCCGTGAGTAACCAGCCTTTGGAATTAACGACCGAGAGAGGGAGAGCCGAGCTTCTCATTCGTTTCCTTTCTGCCATAAGCTAAAAAAAAAAGGAGGGAGACTTGCTGCTCATTCTTCATTCTAGCCGTGAGCAGGTGGAGAAAACCGAGAGCTAAACTACCTCCAATCCAGCCGCAAGTTTGAGCAAGGGAGAGGGAGAGTGGCGGACTGAAATTTCTGGACTGCCGAAGGGAGGAAATTATTTCTGCTGCTAGCCGTGTGTGTAAACTCCAAGCTGAGCTAATTTCTAGACTTGAACTAGTTGATTATGGGTAGATGAAGCTGTTTAGAGGTATGCATGTGAGAGTTGTACGTTTGGATGAAGAATTAAGTTACCAGAAATTGGTTTCGAAAGAAATTGGAACTGCCGTGAGCTTGAGCTGGATATTTGCAGCCTTAATTCGTTAATTTGTGATGATCTGAGCTTAGTTTGGGACCCAATCTGATAGATAGCTCTTTATTTGGTGTTGCATGTGAACTTTATGGCCAGGAATCCGGTTGCATGGCTAGAAATTTTTATTAGAAGTTGTTGGACTGCTAAACACTTTTCCAGCTTAGCCGATGGAGTTGTTTTGGGAGTTGTATGGGTATTTTAGTATGAGATTTGCTGGAAAGTGTTTGATTCTCACTTGGTTGTGTGTTTGGCTAACTAAATATTGGATGATTAAGCCCTGCATGAGATTTATTAGCAGTGTGTAAACCAGAAATTTGAAGGAAAACAAAATCTGCTGCATGCATGTCATCCGTAAATAGTTGAACCAATTCTGGAATTTTGGATGAATTTTGTTGGCGACCGACCCTGTTTTGGACTGGAATTGATAGTAACTTCATGCATGATTAGCTTTGAGTACATAATTCAGTGATTTGGCCGAGGAAAATCCGGATTAATGATTGACTAAGCTGCTGGAATTTTTCCAGTTTAGCCGAGTGAAGAAGAAAAGAATTTTTCAGTTTTCTTTTGCGAATTTTGGGTTCTAAAATTATGTTACAAGCTGTAAATTTTGTGTCGTTGATTAAGAGATCCCGTAAGCATAATAATTACCATTTGCATGATAAACTGGGAGTGTAAAAGATCGCAGTCTTGTTGCTGGAAAATTTGGTTAATGGCCGAATGAGAAAGGAGCTGAAATTCTGATATTGGCTTGAAAAATGTTCTTGATAATTGGCTATAATCTTAAGTAAAATGTCTTATAACATCTTGTGCTAGTTTCATGTTTATCCTATTGATTGTAACACTTGAAAAACTGGTGTATTGGAGCATGAACTAAAGCAATTTCTGAAGGAAAAATATTTTCCAGCATGGCTGAATTGGTTGGGACTTTTGGTGAGTTTATTTGCCGGATTCGTGTATTATCTACTTTAGCTTGGTTTAGACAGATTATAAGCTATACGTTTAGTGATTCTAGTAAGTAAAAGTTGAAGATTTAATGGACATCTTGGATTGAAATTTGCTGGAATTTTCTTGACTATCGAAACAAGAAAAGAAAATCTGAATTCTTAGAATCATTTGGAATTCAAGTTGGCTGTGGTTTTTCTTCTTGTTTTGAATTGATTTGTGATTGAAAGTGATTATTTGTTGTCAAGAGCTAATGATTGATGAAGCTCTTGGCCATTTGAGTAGTTTTTGCAAGAATTTAATTTTTAGTAAAGTGTTCAAGTGGTTGGCTGAAATGTACTTGAAGGGTCCATGGGTTGCATTTTTGATTGTCTTGATACCTTGGACTTTCTTTATTGAATTTTGTTTGGAACTGAATCTATTGAGACCTAGGGCTAATGATTGGTGAAACCCTAGTGACATTTATATTTGAATTGTGTTTTAGCTATATTGGCAACTTGGAAGACAATGTGCAAATGAATTGGAATCGTAAAGTCCATTTTAATCTTTTGAATTCAAATACCCTTAAATCAAGCCTTGTGGAAATATTTTGCCTTAATAGCAAGCTATATATATATATATATATAGTATAGTACGTAATATTAAAATTTAAATATCAGGACTTTTAAAACCTTGCCGACTAGTTAATGTTTTTTTTTTTACTTAAACTAGTTTTATTACCTTTAGGGAATAATTGCATTAACTTCCAAACTTTAAATTTTTTCATAAAAATTATCCTTGACCAGTTGTTTTAGAGGAAATTTGGAAAAACACTAGATTTGAATAATTTCAAATAAAAGACATAGAAAACTTGTTCGGCAAGAAAACTGGTTTGAACTAATTTGGTTCTAGTTTGCCCTCTAGAGGGGAAATACCTTTAAAGAAACCACACGATATTTGTTTTCCTTAACAGGTTCTGGAAATCGAGAGACTTGAAGCTTATCTGTTCCGTTTTTGTAAATATTATTTCGGATTGTCCTTGTAACTTTGTTTTGGGTGGTCATTCGAAGCTGGAAAAGTGTAAACCCTAAGTTTTGGCTTGTTTGAATCTATTTGAGCTTTATGAGTTTATTGTGTGGTTTGTAATGTATATTTGTAGTTTGTGTTAAACTAGTCGGGGTTGTATTTAAGAGTGAACGGTTGGATGTTCATTGGTAATGTTATCTCTGAAGTTAATGTGTTTTAGTATTCCAGTCATTTAAAGGTTTGGCATGTCCGGATGACAAATTGTGTTTTGGTATAAGTTATACGTGGATTAGTGGTCGGTTTGCTTGCGTGAGTCCTGGCGAGAGTTGGGCAGGCGACCCGCCAACCCTCTGGTTCGCCTTAGGGGGAAGTGGGGCCGCCACAGGTGGTATCAGAGCTCTAGGTTTCAGATTTCTGTAGTGTACCCTAAATTCTAAAAGTTGAGGATGCCGGACTGTGGGATTCGGGTTCGTTTGAATATTAAGTGAAAAAGTGAAGTAGTGAGCAATTGTAGTCTCGATGGTTGTTAAGATTCAATAATTGAGGATTATTGTGCTAGACTAGCAAGAGAGAAGAAGATTGTAAGAGATTAAACACTGTTTAAAAGATAGTAAGTAAATTTCTTGAATAATGGCATTTGCTAGGAGGCGTTCTTGATTTAAGTTATGGGGAAATAAATGATTAATTTGTTTGGGATAACCTTTAGTGCTTGATCGTTGCCACTAGATATACTTTAGAGTTGATATACCTTGTTCTTGCCTTGGGAACATGACTGGAATTATGTCTTGGAATTTGGAAGGCCTACCTTTTGTAGTACCTAGTTAAGTATGTGGTGACTCGTGCTTGTTAAAGGATAGATATTACGATGGAATGCGGAACTTTAATTGAAAAGATAGTTGATATAGCCCTAATGTTCAAAATGAGGTCGGTCTTACCTAAGGGAATTAAGCCCCTCGCTCAGTTGCAAGTTAGACTATTGAGCACGACGTTTTATACCTTTTGTTTATGATAGTTGGGGTGATGCTTGTGCTTTGGCCTGTATATTTTGTTAAGCATGATATTTGTTCCCTTTTGAAGTATTTGAATGCTATAAATTCTGTACCTGATCATGTTGGCTTGTTAACTTGTTTGGTAGTACACATGCAAAGTTTTATTTTCATTATCAACTCATGCAATGACATGCTCTTATTTTGGTTGATTGCTCTCCCTTTTGTATGACCTTGTTAAAAAAAAAAAATTTGATTTGTATGTCACCTGATCTATTGACTGTTTTTGTGAAAATATGAAGTGTGTTTTGATTGCTTTTCAAGTTTTAAATTCCATTTGTCCTTCATTGGACATATTTAGATTTATATATATATTTATTTATTCATTTACTAGAGTTATCCATCTACTAGTTATTTATTTATTTATTATTTTTGGTCCTTCGTAAGAATTAGAAATAAAGGGTAGAAGGGATCGAGACTGTGGGTCAGGGGGGTCAGGCAAACCCCAAGGCGTGGAAGATAATTGGGAAATAAAGTTGAGGATTAGTGAATGATGGCAAAGAGATAACTAGTGGAATATATATTGAATTATGAGAATTAAAGAAAAAAAAAACGAGTAACTGCAAGGAGGTAAACTAGTGGATAAGATAAGATGTTATTAAGAAGTTTCAATTAGTGCTAGTGTGACAAAAATTATGGTAAACTTTGGAGATCTAAGACTTGTTATAATTAGGGTTGGAGTTTTGGATGAGATAGGTGTTTGAACTCGTTAGATGTACAAGTTTATGGTTAAATTCAATGATTCCCGGTTGATTGAGCTTGGGTTATGGAAGAGATTCCTTGGGCTTTGATTACTAGGCTAGATGCCTCGGGAATTCTCTGAGCTTCATAGTGTAAAATTTTGGTGAATCTTGGCGGATAAGATAAGAGAGCTTGATATATGTTGATTATTGGATATTGTGGTTAATTCATGAGATTGATGAATTATAATAGGGAAGTGATGATAGGATCGGTGAAAATTTTTGGTAGTATCTCTGCTGGCCGAACATGTTTAGTTACCTTTAACCCTGTTTTCTTACAAATCATTGGCAAAATTTTGCTTAATATTTTAAAAGTTGATTCTTGAAAATGAAATTTGAAGTTGAAAGGAAATAATTTTTAAACTTGGTTTTGCTAAAAATTTTTCAAAAAAAAAAAAAGAAACACCGTACAGTTTTAAAATTTGTGATGCGAATGGTATAGGACTGGTGCTTTTTGGATTTATGGAACTTAAAAATACAGACAATTTTAGTTTGAAATAAAAGTGTCCTTTTACACCTTACGGCCTTAAATTTGAAAATATTGATCCAATTTGAACTTGAAAAGAGACACGAGAAAAAGTTAAGATTAACTCGTCAAAGGATATTAATGGTTCGAAACCGTTAGAAGAATTATACAGATAATAGAAGGAAAGATTGATAGATAGTCTTGTATAATCCAATGGGATCCTAGTACTTGATCTAAGTCGAAACTGAACGAGGAGATGAGATCTACTGGTATTATGATGAATTGACCTAGTTGAGTAACTAGTGAGGTTCTCCCTTGTGAACTTAATGATTACTTTACATATATCTTGTGATTGGCCCTATTGGCATGATTTAAACTTTTACGAATATTTGAATTCCCAAGTTTTGTATTCATTATTTGTGGTGTGACTTGGATGGAATGAAAGTCCTTTCAATTTTTGCTTAACCATTACTGTGTATATATCCAATTACTTGTTGTTTTTTTTTTAAAAAAAATATTTATATATGTATATACTTTGAACTCGCATAAAAATTGAAAATCAGGCAGAGTTTGGGTTTGGACCTTTTCTTAGAAATAAGAATGAATATTGGTCGTGAATTGGAGAGTAAATAGTTAAGCTTTATGTGGCATAAAAGCTAATTCTCAGATTAGGTGTGAAGGGTAGAGGCGTTGGACCGAAGTTTAAGTAAATACAAATCTGCATGTCTGCTTATTTTCTTAAAAGCATTTTATTCTCAAAAGTGATTTGTGGGGTTAATTGATTTTCTTGATCAAACGTCCAAATAACAAATGTTAAACTTCTTACCAAAAGTTGAATGCATTTAGAAATTTTGACTATCAAGATCGAAACCAATTTCTTTTCTTCTTGTTTTTCCATTCGAATAGCCATTTTATTTATATATATATATATATATAGACCACAATTTTTCCAAATGTGTATTTAATATCCTGTTATTAGTTTGGTTACGAACGGTACGTGAAAAAGCTTTCCTCGAACGAATAAGATTTTCGGTTTGGGACAAAAGAACTGGGTCATTTCTAAAATTGTTAATTTTGAAAATCGCATAATAGTAAATAATTTTAGACAATTTGAAACGACAATTTGGTGAGTGAAATCTTTTATAGAAAATATATCTTTGAACTAAAGTTTTGAACTACATAATTGAGTCATTTGATTTAGTCGAAGAAAAAAAAAAGAGTAAATTTCGAGGACGAAATTCATTTAAGGGGGGAGGATGTGAGAGCCTTGAAAAATATATATATATACATATATACATATATATATACTTGTTGCATGTGCATTTTAGACTTTGAATAAATTTTATTATTATTTGTTTTAGTTAGGTATGTAAAAAATAATTCTTATGATACAAATCATTTAATTGTGCAACATACTAAACTATTTGAATTTTTGCCAAGCTAAATTAATATTTCTTGATGTAGAGTATTTTATTGCTTTAATATTAATCCTTGAATTCCGATAGTTAACTTTAAGTATTAATAATGTTAGGTGTTAAGGGGAACTAGAATTAAGACGAAACGTTTTAGGTTAAAGCTCTTTATAATTATTTTTAGGACGTTGTATTTCGATAATTTAATTTTGCGAGATTAGTACACTAGTAGGCTATCGAATTTCATTTGAGGTAAAATCTTGGAGTTAGTTTACGAATGAGGAACCTAAGTGGAAGGCCGAACAAGTTGCTAAAAGACCAAATTAGCCTTCCTCCATTTCGAATTCACCATGCAGCCATGGAGTCTCCTAGAACAGTCTTCAATTGCAAACAATTTCAGCATGTCGACTCCATGTTTCATTTCAGCATTTCCACTATTATAAAACCGACTCAGCTCCATTACAACAACTACCATTCACCACAATATCCTCATTTCATTTGTTTCTCTACCATCAGCCGTGAGTAACCAGCCTTTGGAATTAACGACCGAGAGAGGGAGAACCGAGCTTCTCATTCGTTTCCTTTCTGCCGTAAGCTAAAAAAAAAGGAGGGAGACTTGCTGCTCATTCTTCATTCTAGCCGTGAGCAGGTAGAGAAAACCGAGAGCTAAACTACCTCCAATCCAGCCGCAAGTTTGAGCAAGGGAGAGGAAGAGTGGCAGACTGAAATTTCTGGACTGCCGAAGGGGGGAAATTATTTCTGTTATTCTTGGTTTTGATGATCACAAAAGTTCGTTTATACTGACCAAGATTGATCAGGCCTGATGGAACAAGGAAAGCATATGTTTGATTGACTCCAGTCTACGATGCTTTGGATGTGGCAAACAAGATTGAAATAATATAAATGAATTTAGTCATTGTTTTGTTCCGATCAAAGATACTGTCTTTTAAGTATGTCTAGTTTGTCATTCTTGGTACTTTGAAATGTTTATCTAACCTCCTTCAAATACAAGTGTTTCTGTCTATCCAAGAATCAGGTTCAAATATGTCATGAAATGCAAGACAACCAAAATGAGAAGCAAAAACAGGACAATCAGGTCGGACGGCCGAAAGGAAACTGTCGGACGTCCGGAAGGATCGGACGCACACCTCGGACGCATATCAACCAGATCGGACGTCCGAAAAATTCCAAGAAAACTTGCTAGCTCTCGGCCTACGATCGGACGCTGTGCTGTCGGACGACAAAAATCTCATCGGACGTCCGAACTTCAACTTGGCTATTTTCGGACGATTGGTTCGGACGATGATTTGATCGTCGGACGTCCGAAAGCCCCATCGGCTAGCTGACCCTTCATCTGCCTTCTATCCGTTGGAAGATTTAATGAAGCTCATTTCTGTTCCCCTTTAAAAACAAACTGTTCTGAACGAAGGGACGACTTTTGCACACTTTGTTTACAAGATCTCAAGAGATATTTTAGCTAGAAAATAGTCTCCAAAGCTAGATTTGTTTTAAAGTGGTGTGAATTTCTGGTGAGCATTTCTTTTGTGATTGAAAGGATCTTTAGTGTAGCTTTGTTGAGGGTTTTCTGAGTGATTGTAAAACTTCTTAGCTTGACTAAGTGAGGCTTGGGGCAAGGAGGAAGTGCTCCCTCCATTGTACATCTAGTTGATCGTCTTCCATCAAAGAGAAGTTGCTCTTCCTAGTGTGTGGTCTTCAAGTTTGAGGATAGCTTGGTAGACACTTGGTTTGATTCCCCAAATTTACTTTTCTGTTTAATAAAATTCTCATTGCTTGTTTATACTTGTGTTTCTGATCAATATAGCTCTTGTCTTCTAATCTACTTGGTTGATCATTACTAGAAAAGAAGGAAATTTTCATTTAGCAAAAATTGTCTAAATCTGATTAAGATTTTGAATAACCCAATTCACCCCCCCTCTTGGTTGTCTTTGGGACTTACAATTGGTATCAGAGCTTGGTCTCCTTGAGATTAAGCTCTAACGGCTTGGAGTAAAGATGACAACCAGTCATGCTATGTTTGTTGAGGGGCAATCTGTTACTAGGCCTCCCATGTTCAGTGGCTCCAACTATGTTAGCTGGAAAGAACGGATGATTATTTTTTTGCAATCTATTGATATTGAACTGTGGTTTATTGTGAGTGAAGGACCGCATGAAGCTAACTTTCTTGATGCAGATACAGGGCTGCTTCGGCCAAAAATGAGAGCTGAAATGAATGCTCAAGACAGGACTAACCTCACATTGAATGCCAAGGCCATGAATGTTCTTTATAGTGCCTTAGATTCAAATGAATCAATTAGAGTGAAAGGCTGTAAATCAGCCAAAGAAATGTGGGATAAGTTAAGAGAAATCCATGAGAGTGGTGACAATGTGAGAGAACAGAGAAAGGCCATCTTGGTCACAAAGTATGAATCTTTTAAGATTGAACCTCTTGAGGATATTGACAAAATGTTTTGCAGGTTCACTGACTTGATCAAAGATCTCGAGGTGTTGGGCAAAGAGTACACTTTGGGAGAAAAGAACAGAAAAATTCTCAATGCATTGGGCAAAGAATGGGAAAATAAAGTGACTGCAATAGAGGAGGCTAAGGATTTAAGTTCTGTGCCTATTGAATCTATCATTAACTCACTAACCTCTTATGAGTTAAAACTGAAATCTAAAGTGCAGGAGGAAGAGGATGCTAGAGCAAAAAGAAATATTGCTCTAAAGACTACTCAAAGTGAAGATGATCCAGCTCACTTGGATGATGAAGATTCGGATGGTGATGATAATGATCTTGCTCTCATCACAAGAGGCTTCAAAAGAATCTTGAATAAAAGGAAGTTCAGAAAGGGAGGACCTAGCAATCAATTCCAAAATTATTCATCAAATGCAAGGAACAAAGGAAAACAAGAATTCAACAAGAAGCAAGTGGACAAATGCTATGAATGTGGACAGCCTGGACACTATGCAAACGAATGCCCCATGAAGAAAATGAAAGATGGAAAAGCTGATCGAAAGCCAAGATTCAACAACTTCCAGATTACTTGGAATGAATGCAACTCTGAAGGGGAAGTTGAAGAAGAGGAAGAATCAGCTCAAATGGCCTTCATGGCTATTGGAGATAATGAGGTAACTTCCATACACTCTCAATCTGAAAGTGATGATGAAGAAGATGATGATCTTGAATCATTTGTTGAAAAACTGCATAATGCTTTGAAGGAATCTTATGATAAGAACAAGCAGCTAAAACAGAAAATTGCTTTTCTCATTCATGAAAATGCATGTCTCCTTCAACAAAATAAACAACTAAAAACTGACAATGAATGTCTTGTAAGAGCCGGATTTGATGTTCAGAATGAGCTTGATAGAAAGACAAATATTTGTAAAATGCTGAAGGAAAGACATGGTGATTTAAAAAGGAGAATGGACAACTTGGATGAGACGTTGAAAGCAAGAAAGCAGGAGTTTATCAAAAGGAACATGTCACCTACACATCCTACTATTTTTCAAAGAACATTTGCACACAACAAAAATGCACATGGTTTCACAACATATAGAAAAGGTGGATTAAGATATGTCAAACCAGTACATGTTAAGGACTCTTCCATTATGTGTGGTTTTTGTTGTCAAAGAGGGCATTTGAAAAGTGATTGCTATGTGAAAAGAAATCTGAACAAAGGGATGAAATGCATGTGGTTAGTTAGATATAATGCTAACTATTATGGACCCAAAAATTAAAATGGGTACCAAACACTTTCTCTTTTCAGGAAAAATGCTCACACAAGTCCAAATGGTTCATTGATAGCGGTTGTTCAAGGCATATGACCGGTGATCCCTCTTTGTTCATAAAGCTGAAATCAAGATCAAGTGGAAAAGTGACATTTGGTGATGATGTGAAAGCTAAAACAATTGGAATAGGTGATGTTGGTAAGGATGGTGAAACTTTTGTTCATAATGTGCTCTTAGTTGATAACTTGGGTTATAATTTGCTTAGTGTTAGTCAATTGTGTGATAAAGACTTGAATGTGTTGTTTAGAAAGCATGAATGCATTGTGCTTGATTCCAAATACAATGTTGTGTTCAAAGGTAAGAGGTTCAACGACATTTATATTGTGGTTCTTGATAAAATTGATTCTTCTAGCTTAACATGTCTTAAAGTTTCAAATGAAGATCCTTGGTTGTGGCATAGAAGACTTTGTCATTTTAACATGGAGTTACTAAAGGAAATTTCGAAAAAGGAGCTAGTTAGAGGCTTGCCAAAAATCAGTTTTGAAAAGGATAAAATATGTGATGCATGTCAATTTGGAAAGCAAACAAAAGTTTCTTTTAAACCAAAGAAGTGTGTATCTACTTCCAAACCTTTAGAACTCTTGCATCTTGACTTATTTGGCCCTACTCAAATCTCTAGCTTGGGTGGTAAGAAATACTGTTTTGTGATTGTAGATGATTATTCTAGATACACTTGGGTAATATTTCTTGCTCATAAGGATGATGCATTCAAGAATTTCACTTCATTGTTTGCTAAAGTGCAAAATCTGCTTGGATTAAAAATTGTTAGAATTAGAAGTGATAATGGAACAGAATTCAAGTATTGTGGTTTTTCAGAATTTTGTGATCATAATGGCATAACTCATGAGTTTTCTATTGCAAGAACTCCACAACAAAATGGTGTTGTAGAAAGGAAAAACAGGACTCTCCAAGAGGCTGCTAGAACTATGTTAAATGAATGTAGGTTGCCTAAATATCTTTGGGCTGAAGCGGTAAACACTGCATGTTATGTGATGAATAGAATTCTCTTGAGACCTATCTTAAAGAAAACTCCTTATGAGCTGATTTTTGATAAGAAACCTACAGTTGGTTATTTCAAAGTATTTGGTTGTAAATGTTTTATTTTGAATCTAAAGGAACATCTTGGTAAGTTTGATAAAAAATCTGATGAAGGAATATTTTTGGGGTATTGTGAGAATAAAAGAGGATATAGAGTTTTTAATAGAAGGACTCTTGTGATTGAAGAAACTATACATATAACATTTGATGAAACCAATGATGATAATTCCAAAAGTCCGTGTGAGGATGATGATGTAGGTGTTCGAGCAGGAATGGAAAAGCTGTCAATTGGAAATGAAGGAAGTTCTAAACCAGCAGCAACTGAAATGGAAAATGAAGTTCATAATGATCAAGAAGAGGAAGATGAAGACAAAAATGATGATCCACTCAAAGATCTTCCCAAGGCTTGGAAATTCAGCCAAAATCATCCAAAAGAGCTTATAATTGGTGATCCATCCGAGAAGGTAAACACTCGTTCCTCATCTAGAAAATTGATTGACAATTTTGCTTTAGTGTCTATTTTTGAACCCAAAAATGTCAATGATGCTTTAAAGGATGAAAACTGGATTTTGACAATGCAAGAGGAACTTAATCAATTTGAGAGGAATGAAGTTTGGACACTTGTTGATAGACCTCAAAATCAACCTATCATTGGCACAAAGTGGATTTTTAGAAATAAGTTAGATGATAAAGGTGTTGTTGTAAGAAATAAAGCCAGATTAGTTGCTAAAGGATATGCACAAGAAGAAGGAATTGATTTTGATGAAACATTTGCTCCCGTAGCAAGATTAGAATCTATTAGAATGCTTCTTGCTTTTGCATGCTTTAAAGGCTTCAAATTGTTTCAAATGGATGTTAAAAGTGCCTTTTTAAATGGTTTTATTGATCAAGAAGTATATGTGGATCAACCCCCCGGTTTTGAAAATACAAAATTTCCAAGTCATGTGTTTAAACTATCTAAAGCTTTATATGGTCTAAAACAAGCTCCAAGAGCTTGGTATGAAAGACTAAGTGGTTTTTTGATTGAAAATGGTTTCAAAAGGGGTGTTGTGGACACCACACTTTTTACTAAGCAAGTGTTGAATGACCTTCTTATTGTGCAAATATATGTTGATGATATTATTTTTGGTGCTACTAATGAGTATCTATGCAAGGATTTTTCCACCACTATGCAAAGTGAATTTGAAATGAGTATGATGGGAGAATTAAATTTCTTCCTTGGACTTCAAATACATCAAGCTCTTGAGGGAATTTTTATAAATCAAGCAAAATATACCAAGGAGTTGCTGAAAAGGTTTGGCATGGAGGACTCAAAGCAAGTTGGAACTCCAATGTGCACTTCTACAAAGCTTGACAAAGATGAAGAAGGTAATCATGTGGATGAAAAGCAATATAGAGGTATGATCGGAAGCCTACTCTATTTAACCGCAAGTAGACCTGATATTATGTTTGCTGTTTGCTTGTGTGCTAGATTTCAATCTTGTCCAAAAGAATCACATTTGAATGCTGTAAAAAGAATTTTTAGGTATTTGAAAGGTACATTAGACTATGGTCTTTGGTATGCTAGATCTAATGAGTTTGCACTATACGGTTATTCGGATGCTGATTTTGGAGGTTGTCGTGTGGATAGAAAGAGTACTAGTGGAACTTGTCATTTTCTTGGAAATTGTTTAGTCTCTTGGTTTAGCAAAAAGCAAAATGCAATATCTTTGTCTACAACCGAAGCGGAATATATTGCCGCTAGTGCATGTTGTGCTCAACTTTTATGGATGAAGCACACTTTGAATGATTTTGGATTGTTGTATGACTGCATGCCTGTATTCTGTGATAATACTAGTGCTATAAATTTGACCAAAAATCCTATTCATCATTCTAGGACAAAGCACATAGATATAAAGCATCACTTTATTCGTGATCTTGTTCAAAAAGGTGACATATGTGTAAATTATGTTTGTTCTAAAGATCAATTTGCTGATATTTTTACCAAAGCTCTGCCATTAGATCAGTTCATTCATCTAAGATCAAAATTAGGAATAATCGAAAAATCATCCTAAAATTTCTCAAAGTCTTCGGACGTCCGAAAGAAGATGAACGGACGTCCGATGATGTTCTTCAGCCATTTTCCAGAATTGCGCCTGTTCGGACGCAACTGTCGGACGCAAAACTTCGTTCGGCCGTCCGACAGTGCAACGGCTCACTTTTTAAATCAACTTTCTCCCTCATTTGCTTCAAATTTTTTTTCTATTTCCTCTCGGACGAAAACCCTCTCATTTCTCACTCTCAAATTCATACCATTCTGAAGCTCTCATTCCCAAATTGACTCAAACAAAACTTTTCCTGATTGATTGCGATTCATTTCTCCTAATTATTTCATCGAATCGCAAAACATTTCGTAAATTCCCAAATTTCCCTCAAAACCCTACTTTCTCATAACTGCTCTGTCAAATCTTGTTCAAAGACTTTGTGTCCCAAAATTTCTGTGCGATTCACTTCCCTACTGCTGTGTGCATCATTTGCATCCCTCATTCCACACATTTCGCACAATGGTGAATCTAAGGGGAGGAAAAGTTACTGCCGGACGCAAGCATTCACTCAGGGATGAGGATGAGAGTCTTCCCACTGTCAAACGGACATCCAAACGCTTCAAAAGAGGAGCTATCAAGGGTCAAATGTCACGGCCTACACCACAACCCTCCTCTCAGCCTGAATCTGGACAGGGGACATCTTCTCAACCGCCTCCAAAATCAGCCCCTCCTCCTACATTCTTTGATGATGCTGCGAAAGACAAATACTCCTGGATATCCCAGAAGGGTGTCATCCCTCAAAGAACTGTAAACCCCTCTGAATTTCGTTCCATAGGTTTAGAATCCATTCTGAGTCTATTTGCTTTCCAGAAATGGTCACATCTTATTTCTATGCCAAATGTCTACTATCCTGATATGTTGCATCAATTTTTTGCCAATCTAAGGAAAGGTTCTGACCCAACTGAAATATTTTCCAGGGTTAATGGGGTAGACTTAATCATTGACTCTGAAATTGTGAACTCCATTTTAAATACTACCATTGAACGTTTATGCAAAGATAAGATTGCTAATTTCTTTTCCTATGAAGAGCTCCCGACTGTGGCAAATCATTTTGATGGGACAAAAATGTTAACCTATTTCAAAAGAAGTTTTTCCTCACCTGCTGATGCTAAATTGAATGATCTGGCCCCTGTGAATTTAATTGCTTTTTCTATCATTTCAAACCTGCTTGTGCCTACTGATGGCCATAGAACTGATGCAAACAAAATGGAGTTGTACCTCTTTTATTGTTTTCAAGAAAAAATTCGTATTGATTTTGGTTTTGTCATGTGCAAGTTCTTACTTCGCTATGCCACTGATTCTCGCAGAAAATTATCTTATGGAAAGTTTGTTCAAAAGATTTTTGAGTTTAACAAAGTCCCTATTCTAGGTGTTTGTCCTAAAGAAGCATCTTCTTATGCCTTTACAAAAGGGTATTTTGAAAGGAAAAATCTTGTTTTCAAAGATAATATGTGGGCTTATAAGGGTGCATCTTCTAGTGAACTTAGGTCTAAGGCTGCACATGATCCTTCATCTATTCCACTCACTCCCATTCATCCTAGGAAATCTGCCTCTAAGGCATCTTCCTCTTCCAGTGATGAAGTAATTGAGCTCCTTCGTGAACTCAAACAGCATGTTTTTCTTCTAGAACATGGTCTAATGCTCACTATGTCCTCTGAGCAACAAACTGCCTTCCTAGACAAAAAGAACCTCCTGTTTCCCCCCCTGTTGTTGAGGAAGTTTCCCATGACAAAGAGTCACACCCCACTGATCCAAGTTCATCAATTCCGGATCCTGGTTCTTCAACCCCTGTGACTCCTCATGGCACCTCTACATCAGATAAAGGCAAGGCACCAGTTGAAGAGGCTGCTGAAGATGATGAAGAAACTGAAGAGGAGGATCTTGATCAATATCAGCTCTCTCGGAGGACACCTGGATCCACTTAGTTCATCATTTAGGACATTTGCATTTTGTTTGTCTCTTTTATGTTTTCGTGGTATTCAACAATGAATATGTAATGTAATGGATATTTTAAGTTTCGTTTTGGATGTTTAAGTACTGTTTTGATGGATGTCTGAATATTTTGATGAATGATTGTCTATTCTGCTTATGTGAATGTAATGAATTTGTGGATTGTCTATTCTGATTGATGGTCTAAGTTTTGATGTGTGAACCTGTCTAAAATTGTGAATTTGTGGATATGTTGATGTGATTGGTTGCCCGTTTGTGATGACAAAAAGGGGGAGATATGGTATCAATTGATTGGATTGAGTGATGATTGATGATTGGTGATGTTAGGATATGTTGGATTGATTGTTCAAATTTGGAGTGGCTGATATGCTTAATTGTTTAACTCGGATGGGCAGCTTTGTGAGGGGGAGTTTTTCAAAATTTTCAAATTTTGTGATTCACTAAGACAGGGGGAGTTCTTGTCTATTTTGAAAGGGGGAGTTTTCATTGCAATCATAAAATTTCATTTCAAACTTTTGTTTTGTCATCATCAAAAAGGGGGAGAATGTTATTCGTGGTTTTGATGATCACAAAAGTTCGTTTATACTGACCAAGATTGATCAGGCCTGATGGAACAAGGAAAGCATATGTTTGATTGACTCCAGTCTACGATGCTTTGGATGTGGCAAACAAGATTGAAATAATATAAATGAATTTAGTCATTGTTTTGTTCCGATCAAAGATACTGTCTTTTAAGTATGTCTAGTTTGTCATTCTTGGTACTTTGAAATGTTTATCTAACCTCCTTCAAATACAAGTGTTTCTGTCTATCCAAGAATCAGGTTCAAATATGTCATGAAATGCAAGACAACCAAAATGAGAAGCAAAAACAGGACAATCAGGTCGGACGTCCGGAAGGATCGGACGCACACCTCGGACGCATATCAACCAGATCGGACGTCCGAAAAATTCCAAGAAAACTTGCTAGCTCTCGGCCTACGATCGGACGCTGTGCTGTCGGACGACAAAAATCTCATCGGACGTCCGAACTTCAACTTGGCTATTTTCGGACGATTGGTTCGGACGATGATTTGATCGTCGGACGTCCGAAAGCCCCAACGGCTAGCTGACCCTTCATCTGCCTTCTATCCGTTGGAAGCTTTAATGAAGCTCATTTCTGTTCCCCTTTAAAAACAAACTGTTCTGAACGAAGGGACGACTTTTGCACACTTTGTTTACAAGATCTCAAGAGATATTTTAGCTAGAAAATAGTCTCCAAAGCTAGATTTGTTTTAAAGTGGTGTGAATTTCTGGTGAGCATTTCTTTTGTGATTGAAAGGATCTTTAGTGTAGCTTTGTTGAGGGTTTTCTGAGTGATTGTAAAACTTCTTAGCTTGACTAAGTGAGGCTTGGGGCAAGGAGGAAGTGCTCCCTCCATTGTACATCTAGTTGATCGTCTTCCATCAAAGAGAAGTTGCTCTTCCTAGTGTGTGGTCTTCAAGTTTGAGGATAGCTTGGTAGACACTTGGTTTGATTCCCCAAATTTACTTTTCTGTTTAATAAAATTCTCATTGCTTGTTTATACTTGTGTTTCTGATCAATATAGCTCTTGTCTTCTAATCTACTTGGTTGATCATTACTAGAAAAGAAGGAAATTTTCATTTAGCAAAAATTGTCTAAATCTGATTAAGATTTTGAATAACCCAATTCACCCCCCCCTCTTGGTTGTCTTTGGGACTTACAATTTCTGCTGCTAGCCGTGTGTGTAAACTCCAAGCTGAGGTAATTTCTAGACTTGAACTAGTTGATTATGGGTAGATGAAGCTGTTTAGAGGCATGCATGTGAGAGTTGTACGTTTGGATGAAGAATTAAGTTACCAGAAATTGGTTTCGAAAGAAATTGGAACTGCCGTGAGCTTGAGCTGGATATTTGCAGCCTTAATTCGTTAATTTGTGATGATCTGAGCTTAGTTTGGGACCCAATCTGATAGATAGCTCTTTATTTGGTGTTGCATGTGAACTTTATGGCCAGGAATTCGGTTGCATGGCTGGAAATTTTTATTAGAAGTTGTTGGACTGCTAAACACTTTTCCAGCTTAGCCGATGGAGTTGTTTTGGGAGTTGTATGGGTATTTTAGTATGAGATTTGCTGGAAAGTGTTTGATTCTCACTTGGTTGTGTGTTTGGCTAACTAAATACTGGATGATTAAGCCCTGCATGAGATTTATTAGCATTGTGTAAACCAGAAATTTGAAGGAAAACAAAATCTGCTGCATGCATGTCATCCGTAAATAGTTGAACCAATTCTGGAATTTTGGATGAATTTTGTTGGCGACCGACCCTGTTTTGGACTGGAATTGATAGTAACTTCATGCATGATTAGCTTTGAGTACATAATTCAGTGATTTGGCCGAGGAAAATCCAGATTAATGATTGACTAAGCTGCTGGAATTTTTCCAATTTAGCCGAGTGAAGAAGAAAAGAATTTTCCAGTTTTCTTTTGCGAATTTTGGGTTCTAAAATTATGTTACAAGCTGTAAATTTTGTGTCGTTGATTAAGAGATCCCGTAAGCATAATAATTACCATTTCCATGATAAGCTGGGAGTGTAAAAGATCGAAGTCTTGTTGCTGGAAAATTTGGTTAATGGCCGAATGAGAAAGGAGCTGAAATTCTTATATTGGCTTGAAAAATGTTCTTGATAATTGGCTATAATCTTAAGTAAAATGTGTTATGACATCTTGTGCTAGTTTCATGTTTATCCTATTGATTGTAACACTTGAAAAACTGGTGTATTGGAGCATGAACTAAAGCAATTTCTGAAGGAAAAATATTTTCCAGCATGGCCGAATTGGTTGGGACTTTTGGTGAGTTTATTTACTGGATTCGTGTATTATCTACTTTAGCTTGGTTTGGACAGATTATAAGCTATACGTTTAGTGATTCTAGTAAGTAAAAGTTGAAGATTTAATGGACATCTTGGATTGAAATTTGCTGGAATTTTCTTGACTAGCGAAACAAGAAAAGAAAATCTGAATTCTTAGAATCATTTGAGTAGTTTTTGCAAGAATTTAATTTTTGGTAAAGTGTTCAAGTGGTTGGCTGAAATGTACTTGAAGGGTCCATGGGTTGCATTTTTTATTGTCTTGATACCTTGGACTTTCTTTATTGAATTTTGTTTGGAACTGAATCTATTGAGACCTAGGACTAATGATTGATGAAACCCTAGTGACATTTATATTTGAATTGTGTTTTAGCTATATTGGCAACTTGGAAGACAATGTGCAAATGAATTGGAATCGTAAAGTCCATTTTAATCTTTTGAATTCAAATACCCTTAAATCAAGCCTTGTGGAAATATTTTGCCTTAATAGCAAGCTATATATATATATATATATAGTATAGTACGTAATATTAAAATTTAAATATCAGGACTTTTAAAACCTTGCCGACTAGTTAATGTTTTTTTTTTTACTTAAACTAGTTTTATTACCTTTAGGGAATAATTGCATTAACTTCCAAACTTTAAATTTTTTCATAAAAATTATCCTTGACCAGTTGTTTTAGAGGAAATTTGGAAAAACACTAGATTTGAATAATTTCAAATAAAAGACATAGAAAACTTGTTCGGCAAGAAAACTGGTTTGAACTAATTTGGTTCTAGTTTGCCCTCTAGAGGGGAAATACCTTTAAAGAAACCACACGATATTTGTTTTCCTTAACAGGTTCTGGAAATCGAGAGACTTGAAGCTTATCTGTTCCGTTTTTGTAAATATTATTTCGGATTGTCCTTGTAACTTTGTTTTGGGTGGTCATTCGAAGCTGGAAAAGTGTAAACCCTAAGTTTTGGCTTGTTTGAATCTATTTGAGCTTTATGAGTTTATTGTGTGGTTTGTAATGTATATTTGTAGTTTGTGTTAAACTAGTCGGGGTTGTATTTAAGAGTGAACGGTTGGATGTTCATTGGTAATGTTATCTCTGAAGTTAATGTGTTTTAGTATTCCAGTCATTTAAAGGTTTGGCATGTCCGGATGACAAATTGTGTTTTGGTTTAAATTATACGTGGATTAGTGGTCGGTTTGCTTGCGTGAGTCCAGGCGAGAGTTGGGCAGGCGACCCGCCAACCCTCTGGTTCGCCTTAGGGGGAAGTGGGGCCGCCACAGCATGATCTAAGCCTTTTGGCTGAATAGGGCCCTGCCCTTCGTTACCGATCGACCCCAGCCAGAAGCGGACTCGGTCGGGCGATATGGTGACCCTGGGTGTGAACGTTGGTATACTCGAGTATTACCTTGTTGTCGGGTGGAGCCTGGCCAATGTCCAAGAGGGGGTGAATGAAATGAATGAACGAACGAGGGTTTTATTTATAAAAATGCATTTTTCAAATGATTGGAGGAATAAGGGGAATGACAGGAGAACGAAAGAATGAATAGCTCCATGTGAGCCCGTATCCTTTTAATGAATGTGTTATTATCACTTTCCATTGTAAATGTTTCTTGAACTATTGATACTCTATGTTTAATGTATTGGATTGATTATTTTATTAAGTGTTCGGAACCTCACTGAGCTTTTAGTTCATTCCTTTAGTTTTGTTTTCCTTAACAGGGTACGGCGAGTAAGGACGAGAGCTCTGTATAGACTAGCCTAGTCTAGTTCTTTGATTTTGTAATGGTTCTCGCCCTAGTGCTTGGCACGGGCTGGCTATATGGTGAATTGAGAACCTTTGTATATTCGATATTTATACTCCCTTTTGAGCTAGCAAGTATATAAGTTTTGCTTTAAGTCTTGGATCGTTGTTATGTTTATTCTTGGTTTATTCTAGTTTCGGTTGAGGATTGAAGTGAACGACTGAGTCCCGACGAGAGTTGGGCAGGCGGTCCGCCGAACCCTTTGGTTCGCCTTAGGAGGAGGTGGGGCAGTCACAGTTGGTATCAGAGCCTACATCGCTTGGTCTCTGCGCGGAGTAAGCTTGGACTAAGTGGTGGATAAATATGAAGGACTAAGTGCTCGTTCGAACATAGGCTATGAATCATAAGTGATATAGGCTTTAAATCTTTCTCATGGTATCTGAAGACCATAGATAGGTACATCATGTAGGAATTTCGATTGTAAATAGTTTACTCTTGGGACTGACCAGCTCGAAATGTGAATTATATTATTTCGGATTCTCGTGCCTGAGTACTCCAGAGTTGCTAAGTACTTGAGACTTGCATTTTGGGAATATGAATAGGCTTTGTCCGGCTAGAGCGAGTACAAGAGATCAATGGGCACCTTAGGAAGTGGAGTAGGAAACCGAACGGGGGTAATTTTCACTGAGTGTGGGACGACAAGTCGCGTTTTCTTTCGTTTTACCCTTGCATTGTTCCTACATGTCATTTACTTGTGGTATGTTAATACCTACATATATAGTACTTGCTGCACTTGACTTTGTCGAACTTGAAATGTCTCTTGGTGTATATGGTGCATTATATTGTGTATATGTCTCCTTGTGTATTTGGTGTGTTATATCTTGTTGTTTTAGTCAATTTACTATGTTACATACTAAATCACTTTTTGAAAAAAAAAATTTCGATGACAAAATTCTTTGAAGGAGGGGAGATTGTGATATCCCAACTTTTAGGATCATCTTTTATTTAGTCTCAAAGAGGATATTACGGTCTCTTTAGTTAATTTTTATTTTAAAAATATTATTTTGTTTTAAAGAAGAAACTAAAGTTATTTCCTTGGGTTTGATTTAAAACCTTGTTTTATTTTAAAAGACTAGAAACCCTAAACGTCTAATCAAAACCCTAGTTTCACTTGTGATTGGCCATTTTTCAAATTTCTCATATTTTAACCGAAACCCTAAATTCAATTTATGGGATCGTAAAACCCTCACATTTTTCTTAAAAATTCCCTTTTATTTGGAAATTATTACTTTATAATGGTCCTACTACCCAATCACCCCACAATAAGTGTAAATGAATATAGAAGTAAGGGTTTTCGTTGTCCGTTTTCAAGTTAAAGCGAATTAGAGTTTTCACTTTTTTCCGTAGTGCGACTATCCGGTACGAAATGTGGATCAAATTTGATAATTAAAAGTGAATTTTAAATGATATAAAGTGTGGGATTAGAAGTGACAATAATAAGTTAGTGATTGGAAGGTAAAAACCCTAGTATACGCGAATTAAGAAAAATTGGCTCAAACCGACGGGTATCGATCACTACCGATTGAACCCATCACTTGACCACCACTTTCTTACCACCACATACCCTTGATATTTTTGCAAAATATCCTCCCCTCATCCTCAGCTACATGGCTGAAAATTGTAGCCAAAATACAAGTAAAAGAAAGCAAAAACTTGGAAGGCTTTGGTGGTGACAAGTGTCAACCACCTATGGTTTCTTGACCAAGCCAAGTCTCACCTTCTTATCTTCCATTTGAGTTCATCTTTCCTCATTTTCTTCCTGTTTTGGCTGAGAGCTAGGAGGAGCAAGAGAGTGAAGAAAGTTCAATCTTCTACCTTGAATCCAACATCTTGAGTGCAACCAAGAAAAATTAAACCAATTAAACACTAGTTGGGAAGCTTGGGAAGTTTAAGGAACCAAAGATTTCAAGAAGAGGTGAAGGATCATCCTTGCAAGCTTGAGTCTTGAGGTATAATGGCTGATCAACCATTCTTTCTCCATTAATCACGATTAAGTTGGGTATTAATGTTAGTATTGTGCTTGTGATGCTTGTTTCAAGTGATTTTGATGATTAGATGGATGATTTTTGAGTTAGGGTTTCTTGTGGGTTGGGTGTGGTATGATGTATATATATGGTATATGATCTTGTGAAGGTGATAGTAGTGGTAGTTTCAAGGTGAAAATGTGAATTATAGCTTGAAATAACAAAAATTCCAGATTTCTGGAAATTGTGGTTTCAGTTCTGTCCGATTCCATTTCATCATATTAGAGGCCGAATTAGGCTTAGCACAAAACATGAAAGTTGTAGAGAATGATATTTTATAGTATCTTGAAAATTTTCAGTTCAATCGGAGCAACGTAGCCTGTAAAAAGACAAAAATACCCCTGACTCGCATAGGTTTAGTCCAGTGGACAATTTTGATATTTCACAACACAAACCGTATCTGTTCACCCTGATGTGTACTGAATTAGCCTTTGGCCAAAACATAAAAGTTGTATTGATATGTCTTAGCTTTCCAACGCCCCTAGAATCACCTTGTTTCAACTTTGGTAGCCTGAGTTATTGTCATTTATACATAAGGCGGTTAACAAGTCCGAATGTGAGATTCTGGTTCTGTAAATGGAAATTTTGACTTAGATACACTATAAAACGGACTGAGTGGTCTTCATCAAAGTTGTAGGCCTTTGTCTTAGCTTCAAAATGGTATAAATTTCACCCCAATCCGATAAGCGTAGCTTCGGTTGTGTCCATTACGCAAAACAACATCAAATCTGACTTTTGTTTCTTGACACAAACTTCATTTCCGCACATACTCCAAGCTTGATTTTGTACTTGTATGACTTGGAGCCTATGGAATGGCTATTAAAATGAAATGATTTTGTATATGACTTTGGGTTTGATTGAGGAAAAGAATGAATCCATAAATGGTTGAAAAATAGGAAAATACAAAGGACGTGCTATCCAAATTTACGCTCGAGAACTAGGTCGATATACTTGCGACTTGAGTATGGTTTGAGAGCGAATACCACGTGAACCATCTAGGGTATTTACGTTTTCTTTGCCACTTCGACTCAAATAGCGATTTTAAAGTTTTACAAGTGAGTCTAAGTTTTACAAATATGTTACTTATGTCCTTTGGTTTCAATATACTCTTTTCACCACCAAAATCATATTTATACTTTGTACTAGTACGTATTCGACTTGTCTTTGACTCACTTACATCTTTGATGGTTGAAGCATAATGTGTTCGTTTGATTATTAGGGTTCCTTGGTGATTGAGAGTATTATCCGAAAGAAAATTTTGGACGTTTTTTTGCTTAAATAGGTGAGTGTTTCTTGTTTGCTATATTTTCCTTGACTTCATGGCTTGTGTTATTGTTTGATAATGTATTAAGTGCTTTCAAGGATTTCCAAAACGAGTTTTCTAGGCGAGCGTGTACTTTATCGCGTTCAACCTAAATGAAATGTGAAATTTTCAATGATTTAATGATTGATACATTAGTTATGCATGATCTAAGCCTTTTGGCTGAACTGGGCCCTGCCCTTCATTACCGATCGACCCGAGCCAGAAGCAGACTCGGTCGGGCGATATGGTGATCCTGGGTGTGAACGTTGGTATACTTGAGTATTACCTTGTTGTCGGGTGGAGCCTGGCCAACGTCCAAGAGGGGGTGAATGAAATGAATGAACGAATGAGAGTTTTATTTATAAAAATGCATTTTTCAAATGATTGGAGGAATAAGGGGAATGACAGGAGAACGAACGAACAATAGCTCCATGTGAGCCCGTATCCTTTTAATGAATGTGTTATTATCGCTTTCCATTGTAAATGTTTCTTGATCTATTGAGACTCTATGTTTAATGTGTTGGATTGATTATTTTATTATGTGTTTGGAACCTCACTGAACTTTTAGTTCATTCCTTTAGTTTTGTTTTCCTTAACAGGGTACGGCGAGCAAGGACGAGAGCTCTGTATAGACTAGCCTAATTTAGTTCTTTGATTTTGTAATGGTTCTCGCCCTAGTGCTTGGCACGGGTTGTATGTATGGTGAATTGAGAACCTTTGTATATTCGATATTTATACTCCCTTTTGAGCTAGCATGTATATAAGTTTTGCTTTAAATCTTGGATCGTTGTTATGTTTATTCTTGATTTATTTTGGTTTCGGTTGAGGATTGAAGTGAACGACTGATTCCCGGCGAGAGTTGGACAGGCGGTCCGTCGAACCCTTTAGTTCGGCTTAGGGGGAGGTGGGGCTGTCACAGTTGGTATCAGAGCCTACTTCGCGTGGTCTCTGCGCGGAGTGAGCTTGGACTAAGTGGTGGATAAGTATGAAGGACTAAATGCTCGTTCGAGTATAGGCTATGAATCATAAGTGATATAGGCTTTAAATCTTTCTAATGGTATTTGAAGACCATAGATAGGTACGTCAGGTAAGAATTTCGATTGTAAACAGTTTACTCTTGGGACTGGCCAGTTCGAAATGTGAATTATCTTATTTCGGATTCTTGTGCCTGAGTACTCCAGAGTTGCTAAGTAATTGAGACTTGCATTTTGGGAATATGAATAGGCTTTGTCCGGCTAGAGTGAGTACAAGAGATCAATGGACACCTTAGGAAGTGGAGTAGGAAACCGAACGGGGGTGATTTTCACTGAGTGTGGGACGACAAGTCGCGTTTTCTTTCGTTTTGCCCTTGCATTGTTCCTACATGTCATTTACTTGTGGTATGTTAATACCTACATATAGAGTACTTGCTGCACTTGACTTTGTCTAACTTGAAATGTCTCTTGGTGTATATGGTGCATTATATTGTGTATATGTCTCCTTGTGTATTTGGTGTGTTATATCTTGTTATTTTAGTCAATTTACTGTGTTACATACTAAATCACTTTTTGAAAAAAAAAATTCGATAACGAAATTCTTTGAAGGAGGGGAGATTGTGATACCCCAACTTTTAGGATCATCTTTTATTTAGTCTCAAAAAGGATATTACGGTCTCTTTAATTTATTTTTATTTTAAAAATATTATTTTGTTTTAAAGAAGAAACTAAAGTTATTTCTTTGGATTTGATTTAAAATCTTGTTTTATTTTAAAAGACTAGAAACCCTAAACGTATAATCAAAACCCTAGTTTCACTTGTGGCTGACCATTTTTCAAATTTATCATATTTTAACCGAAACCCTAAATTCAATTTATGGGATTGTAAAATCCCTCACATTTTTTTTAAAAATTCCCCTTTATTTGGAAATTATTACTTTATAATGGCCCTACTACCCAATCACCCCACAATAAGTGTAAATGAATATAGAAGTAAGGGTTGTCGTTGTCCGTTTTCAAGTTAGAGCGAATTAGAGTTTTCACATTTTTTCGTAGTGCGACTATCCGGTACGATGTGTGGATCAAATTTGGTGATTAAAAATGAGTTTTAGATGATATAAAGTGTGGGATTAGAAGTGATAATAATAAGTTAGTGATTAGAAGGTAAAAACCCTAGTATACGCGAATTAAGAAAAATCGGCTCAAACCGACGGGTATCGATCACTACCGATTGAACCCATCACTTGACCACCCTCGATATTTTTGCAAAATATTCCCCCCTCGTCCTCAACCACATGGCTGAAAATTGTGGCCAAAATACAAGGAAAGGAAAGCAAAAACTTGGAAGGCTTTGGTGGTGACAAGTGTCAACCACCTATGGTTTCTTGACCAAGCCAAGTCTCACCTTCTTATCTTCCATTTGAGTTCATCTTTCCTCATTTTCTTCCTGCTTTGGTTGAGAGCTAGGAGGAGCAAGAGAGTGAAGAAAGTTCAATCTTCTACCTTGAATCCAACCTCTTGAGTGCAACCAAGAAAAATTAAACCGATTAATCACTAGTTGGGAAGCTTGGGAAGTTTAAGGAACCAAAGATTTCAAGGAGAGGTGAAGGATCATCCTTGCAAGGTTGAGTCTTGAGGTATAATGGCTGATCAACCATTCTTTCTCCATTAATCATGATTAAGTTGGGTATTAATGTTAGTATTGTGCTTGTGATGCTTGTTTCAAGTGATTTTGATGATTAGATGGATGATTTTTGAGTTAGGGTTTCTTGTGGGTTGGGTGTGGTATGATGTATATATATGGTATATGATCTTGTGAAGGTGATAGTAGTGGTAGTTTCAAGGTGAAAATGTGAATTATAGCTTGAAATAACAAAAATTCCAGATTTCTGGAAATTGTGGTTTCAGTTCTGTCCGGTTCCATTTCATCATATTAGAGGCCGAACTAGGCTTAGTACAAAACATGAAAGTTGTAGAGAATGATGTTTTATAATATCTTGAAAAATTTCAGTTCAATCGGAGCAATGTAGCCTGTTAAAAGATAAAAATACCCCTGACTCTCATAGGTTTAGTCCAGTGGACAATTTTGATATTTCACAACACAAACCGTGTCTGTTCATCCTGATGTGTACTGAATTAGCCTTTGGCCAAAACACAAAAGTTGTATTGATATGTCTTAGCTTTCCAACGCCCCTGGAATCATCTCGTTTCAACTTTGGTAGCCTGAGTTATTGTCATTTATACATAAGGCGGTTAACAAGCCCGAATGTGAGATTCTGGTTCTGTAAATGGAAATTTTGACTTAGATACACTACAAACCGGACTGAGTGGTCTTCATCAAATTTGTAGGCCTTTGTCTTAGCTTCGAGATGGTATAACTTTCACCCCAATCCGATAAGCGTAGCTTCGGTTGTGTTTGTTACGCAAAATAACGTCAAATCTGTCTTTTGTTTCTTGACACAAACTTCATTTCCGCACATGCTCCTAGCTTGATTTTGTACTTGTATGACTTGGAGCCTATGGAATGGCTATTGAAATGAGATGATTTTGTATATGACTTTGGGTTTGATTGAGGAAAAGAATGAAACCATAAATGGCTGAAAAATAGGAAAATACAAAGGGCGTGCTACCCAAATTTACGCTCGAGGACTAGGTCGATATACTTGTGACTTGAGTAAGGTTTGAGAGCGAATGCCACGTGAACCATCTAGGGTATTTACGTTTTCTTTGCCACTTCGACTCAAATAGCGATTTTAAAGTTTTACAAGTGAGTCTAAATTTTACAAATATTTTACTTATGTCCTTTGGTTTCTATGTACTCTTTTCACTACCAAAACCATATTTATACTTTGTACTAGTATGTATTCGACTTGTCTTTGACTCACTTACACCTTTGATGGTTGAAGCGTAATGTGTTCGTTTGATTATTAGGGTTCCTTGGTGATTGAGAGTATTATCCGGAAGGAAACTTTGGACGTTATTTTGCTTAAATAGGTGAGTGTTCCTTGTTTGCTATATTTTCCTTGACTTCATGGCTTGTGTTATTGTTTGATAATGTGTTAAGTGCTTTCAAGGATTTTCAAAACGAGTTTTCTAGGCGAGCGTGTATTTTATCGCCCTCAACCTAAATGAAACGTGAAATTTTCAATGATTTAATGATTGATACATTAGTTGTGCATGATGTAAGCCTTTTGACTGAATTGGGCCCTGCCCTTCGTTACCGATCGATCCGAGCCAGAAGCGGACTCGGTCGGGCGATATGGTGACCCTGGGTGTGAACGTTGGTATACTTGAGTATTACCTTATTGTCGGGTGGAGCTTGGCCAACGTACAGGAGGGGGTAAATGAAATGAATGAACGAACGAGAGTTTTATTTACAAAAATGCATTTTTCAAATGATTGGAGGAATAAGGGGAATGACAGGAGAACTAACGAATGAACGAATAGCTCCATGTGAGCCCGTATCCTTTTCATGAATGTGTTATTATCGCTTTCTATTGTAAATGTTTCTTGAACTATTGATACTCTATGTTTAATGTATTGGATTGATTATTTGTTTATGTGTTCGGAACCTCACTGAGCTTTTAACTCATTCTTTTAGTTTTGTTTTCCTTAACAGGGGACGGCAAGCAAGGACGAGAGCTCTGTATAGACTTGCCTAGTCTAGTTCTTTGATTTTGTAATGGTTCTCGCCCTAGTGCTTGGCATGGGTTGGATGTATGGTGAATTGAGAACCTTTGTATATTCGATGTTTATACTCCCTTTTGAGCTAGCATGTATATAAGTTTTGCTTTAAATCTTGGATCGTTGTTATGTTTATTCTTGGTTTATTCTGGTTTCGGTTGAGGATTGAAGTGAACGACTGAGTCCTGGCGAGAGTTGGGCAGGCGGCCCGCCGAACCCTTTGGTTCGCCTTAGAGGGAGGTGGGGTTGTCATAAGAAGTGCAACTCGAACTTGAATCTTTTGTTATATCTGAGTATGTATGAACATTTGAGATAGACATGTGTATGGATGTACATTCTAAGTTTGGTAACTACTGTTTCTTTTACTCTTGAAGTTATGATTTATCTTTGATTCTGAGTGAGTGAGTCCTGGTAAGAGTTGGACAGGCGGTCTGCTAAACCCTGGGGTCCGCCCTAGGGAGATGTGGGGTCGTCACAATATTGATGAAGAAAGAAACAACGATTTTTGATGTGTCTTACATAAGAAATCCTAACTAAATTTGGAAAACTAAAAGCTACAACTTGGGCCATATATTCGGCCCATGAAACCCTACCAAGTGACAGATCCAAGCAACTAAGCTGGTCCGTTTTGTTGGCTACTAAATTTGACCCAAAAATAATAACTAACTAACGAAACATATGCTAGAAATATTCGGCCTTCATTCTCCTTCTCCATCGTTGACTTAAAGTAAGTTATCTAAACTTGAATTTCCTTCGTTAATCTCTTTGACCATGCTAGACACTCCAATTGAGTCTTGAACAACTCGAACCATAACTTGTAGTAGCTCATTAAGTTTCTTGGCTTGAGCATGCGTCATTGGACCCATTGGAACCATCACGGGATTGACTTGAGCACTTCGATCAACTTGGACAGCTTGTGACACTCCATTACTTATTAGCATAGTTTTTGAGTTTGACAAAATCTCTTACAACGGTTATATGGTTAGAATAACCAATTGAATAATTGTAATGAAATTAATTACATTAAGCAAAAGCTGCAACCTCTAACAACAATTATTCTTGTGCAAAGTCAGCTATCAACAGTGCCAACAATGGTCATCTATATAAGGCCTATTCAAAAGTTATCAAGACTTTGGATGGAAAATGCTCTCTAAAGATACCAATATGCTGAACAAAATCCTTAAGACTTTATTATTGATTATCATTCCTTTTCATGTAATTCTAACATCAAGTTCAAGTTTGATTCCTCAAAGCTTCATCCATTGCCTTTCTTTTTTTTTAGAATTTGTTTTAATGTAAGTGACAGGTCTCAAACCCAAGACCTCTCATTTACACTTCCTCTCTCCTTATTACCCAACATATCTCTCCCTTCTATCCATTGCCTTTCACAAAAGTTTTCTCCTTCAAATGTTTCCACTCTTAGTGTCACGTATGTTTCAAAGAGTTTGTCCTATATGTCTATATTGGATTATACCATTCACAATCTTAGATTCTTGACACCTAGCACCCGAAACTACTAGCCATTATCACCCCTGTAGATTATTCCCATGTTCAAGCCACTGTAAGGTGTTTCAAAAAAAAGGACTGCAAATCAAAATCTGAAGTGGTTGGCATGACTATGAAGGCATGTTAGCAGATCTGAAGTTCCATTTGTCATTCTTGACATCAATAACCTGAGGTCTATTAGCATTGAAATTGAGGATAATAGTGCATGGGTTGAGTCTTGTGCAACAATAGGTAAATTGTATTATTGGATTGATTAGAAAAGTCTTATTCATGGCTTTCTAGTAGGCCTTTATCCAATTGTTGGTATAGATGGATATGTTAGTGGTGGTGGAGTAGGTAAGTTTATCAGAAAGTATGGGCTAGCTGCTGATAATGTCATTGATGCATGCACAGTTGATGTTCATGGTCAAATTCAAGACAGAAAATCAATGAGAACTGATCTTTTTTAGGCCATAAGAAGAGGTGGAGGAGCAAGTCTTGGAGTCATAGTTGCGTGGAAAATCAAGCTTGTCCATGTTCCACCTGTAGTCACTGTTTTCAAATTAACCAAGTGTGTGAATGAAGGAGCCATAGATCTAATTTGGAAATGGCAATATGTGGCACAAAACCTAAGTGAAGATTTGCTCTTTAGAATCACAATGTCATCAAGAATTGGGATGGTAGGAATTGAAGCAACATTCAATTCACTGTTTCTTGGTACAGCTAATCAGCTCCAAAAAATTATGGAGGAGAGCTTCCCTAAAATTGGTTTGAGAAAAGAAGATTGAATTGAGATGAGTTTGATTGAGTCCGTCCTCTAGTTTGCAGAGTATCAAAGAGGAGAATCCATACAAGCCTTAAAAAATAGAATAAACCAGTGACCTAATAGTTTCTTCAAGGGCAAGTTAAACTTGGTTCACATAGCTATACCATATGAGGCATTAGAAGAGTTCTGGAAACGGTGTTCAGATGCAAATGCTCCTATCATCCACATAGAATTGCATCCTTACGGTGGAAAAATGAATGAGACACCAGAATCAAAACCTCTATATCCCACAGGAAAGATGTGCTATATGAAATCCTCTACATAGTGTTATGGTTGAGTGGTTAAAGTGGTGAATCTACACAAAAGAGCATCAATTGGATAAGAGGGTTATATGAGTTCATGACTCCTTATGTGTCAAAAGGACCAAGAGGTACTATCTGAAACATTAGAGATCTTGATTTAGGGGCAAATGGTGCTTCTAGCTAGCACTCATTATTGTAAATCTAAGACATGGGGATCAAGGTATCTTAAGAATAATTTTAAGAGGTTGGAAGTTATTAAAGGTGAACTTGATCCAAAGAATTTTTTTCTACTATGAACAAAGAATTCCACCACTGGTTTTGCATGCACGAGGAATGTATCGAAGAGAAAATTTCAATTTTCTTGATAAATGTCCTTTAGGAATGATGAACTATGACGAAGTTTATACCTATACTATAATTTTAAGCCAAATTCCCTTGTTAACCACAAGCGTTGAAGTCGTTTATTGTAGTGCAAAGGAAATAGGATCGAATCCCACAAGGATCACTCTCAACTACTAAGGTTTTTTTGCTTACTCTATTTTCTAAACCACTCAAGAATTTTAACTAAGTAAAACCACCAAAAAAGCTAAAATAATGCAAGGCAAATTAATAATTTGAAGAAATTCGACTAAAAACAAATGTCTTAGGGTATAGAATCCACTAGATATACCTAACTATGGATGAAATAGCCAATTATCACTCATGCTCTTGTCTTGCTAAGGATTCATTTCACTCAAGCCATCAGAACTTGCTCTCGCCAATGAACAGAACTTAGCTAACACTATAGTTTCTCTACTCTCGTGATGAAATCTAAAGTGAAGACTTAATATTGATCTAGAAAAACCAAAAATATCCACCTAAGTGTACCACTATTTCATGTGCCTACTCCTTAGGTTTCACTTGTTCCATTCCATCAGTGTCAACTATTCTCATAGATTAACAACAACTATCATGGCTTACAAATGGTGATCAAGCATTCACAAGTGTTAAAGCAAAAATAAGTGAACTAGCAAGTGCAAGATATAGCAATAATCAACTTTATTCAGTCATAATCAAGGCACAAATAGTTTCATCTATCCCTAGAACAAGAAGATTTAGCTAGACGTATTAGATTTATCAACAAAGCTCATGTTTTCAATGTAACATGGTCTTCAAATTTCATCATCTTCATTGCCATAAAAAATATATTGTACATCAAGAGTTCTTCAAGTTCACGAAGAGAAAAATGAAAACTAGATCTAAAACTATCACTCAGCTAAGCTAAAGAGAAAAGAGGAGAAAAAGTTTCCTTTCTTGTCAAGCACTAATCTCTCTCTTCAATAATATGTTTCTTTCTTGTTAAGAGTCAACAAAAGAAGCTTCTAGATCCTCAAAAAGTTGATACAAAATGTCCTTTTGTGTCTTGTCCAAGATAAAGAAAGAATGAGAAACCATGCAAGTCAGCAAGTTGCAGCCACCATGAATCCGTCGGACGAATCCCTGGAGGGGTTCTTCCAGGGATTGTGCAGAGCAGTGCGAAACAACTTCACTGGCCACAAACCACAGGAGAAACCATAGGTGGTGTCATCCAGGGTTTCTCTCCATTTTTTTTGTTTTCTTCTTCAAGTTTCATCCTTTCCTTGCACCATTTCTTTGAGCCATTGTTGTGACTCCTCAAGCTTCTCATTCTTGCTCATTTCACGTCCAATTAAGCTTAATCATTTTGCTTACAAAACCAAAGAAATTTTGCAGGTAAAATGATAAAATCACAACTAATTCATTAATTACTTAAGGTGCAAATTAGTGACATAAAATGGACAATTTATACCAATTAATCTTACAAATGGACTCAAAATCAATATGAAACACATTCAAAAAGATCACAAATTTAGCCGTTATCAATTCCCCTACACTTGAATCATTGCTTGTCCTCAAGCAATATCAACGACTAATCACTACACAACCAATGATCCAAGTGTTTAGCCAAATAACATACTTTTTCAAATTCAAATCCGATAACTCAATAATCCACCATTATGCAATCATTCAAATTACACAAAATACTCATAATATCTAGTAAAGGAGAGGTAATTATACTCAAATTTAACCATGTTCAATTCAATTTCTCACCCTAACCTACCTCTATAAATAAGTGACTCATACAGTCAAAAGATAATGAACACTCTCCTACAATCATCTTTTCCTCAAATCTTAAGCTTAAAGAGGGAATTAGTCACACAAACTTTCCATAACTACTTAAGTTACGAGAGTATCTTTTTACGAGAAAATTAACACTTTTAGGTGAAGATCCCAAGTTACTCAACGGTCGCATACTCAAGTCACTCAACTACTCCTAATTCAAATACCCTTTTACGTGAAAGTCCACATTTGTAGATAAAAACTCCTAGTTACTTAGTACAAGAATCATTGGAGTAATACTCTTATTTTACACACTTCTCTCTTTTTTATTCAAGTGATGAAACAAGATAATACCTCTTAAAGCAATATATATAGAGTAGGAAGAGTATCACTTAATTGACTGCATCAATCACTTAGTTGTAGATTTAAGTAAAAGAGGGAGAAATCTCATTAAACAAGCAAATATAAGCATAATTTTTCCTACTTTACCAAATATACTTTCTAAAGTACAAAAATTTGAACCACATAGTAACTAATTACAAGTTAAATGGGAAATGAATCATTCAAAAGCATATTGCAAAATCCAACAAGTAGAGGAGTTAACTTCCTGAAAGTCAAATTTTGTTAACACTGCTCAAACATTTTGGGCCATAGTGGAATTTTGGAAAAGATTTTCAAAAAATTTTGACAGAATTTTCCCTTATAATTGGACAAAACTCCCTACCAGCAAACCCAAATTTCAAAAAATTTTCCACATGGCAATATTTCCAAAATAAATTCCAACATTTCCAACACGACTTCAGTCAGCAATCATCACAAAGCCACAAAAATTCAAAACTATTCTCCTAAACCTCATGCCCCTCCCCCACACTTAAATTTTCACATTGTCCTCAATGTGAAGGATAGGAAAAAGATAAAAGAGAAAGCAATGCTCCCCTTGTTTCAAGTAATTGTCAATCAAGACCAAGTGACTATGTCCTTCCTAACCTTAAAGACAAAAGAAAAGAAAAGACAAGACAATGTTCAATGAAAATGAAGGGCATTAGTTTAAACCAGATAATACTAAAATGAAAAACAACTGGCAAAGCATTCTAGAACTACATCAAGTTTCTAAAGGTCAAAAGAAGCCAACATGGCCATAATGCTCATGTCTCTCTACCCCATTCATCTCCTTGGTGAGGCTATATGATCAGGTGTCGTTCAATGTTTTGGAGGCATTCAGCATTTCGTGGATTCTTCTGAATACTTTGATCAACATTAACTTCGATACATAGGAGTTTATCCCAAAGCTATTTCCATGTAGAGTGAGTATCATCGAGAGGCTGTCGAGCAACTTCCTCTTGAGCCGGATGTTGTGCACCACTCGTCCCCTCACCTAGAATGAAGCTCTACCAAAGTCGGTGTTAATCTTTAACTTTCAGCATGTAGTCTTCCCAAAAATATCAATCGAATCCATCAATGATCTAGAAAGATTGGTGAGAGCTACTCTCTTCTTTTCCAACACTAAAGTGATGTAACAAGCATATGGCAAGGCATGCTGAGGATCATTACTTCGGGCAACTGTTCATATATGATTGATGATAATACTCCCCATTGACAAACCCGAGACAGTTCCCAATCCATGAACCATCTTATCTAAAATATAAATATCACTTACTCAAGCATCATTGAACCCACTTGACTTCGAAAGGATATTGGAACCACAGAGGTAGAGAAAAGGGCGATGTTCTTCCTTAAATGATGAAGTGAGAATTGAAGATTGTTGAGACGTTCGAGTAGTAGAATACTTACTATCCAATCGAGCAAGTGCTTCAGAAATCTCCCATTCATCACCTTGCAATGGTTGAAATGCCTTCTTAAATTGAAAATCAGGACTCTCATTACGTAGATTAAGCCAATCGGAAGGATCAATTCGCGTAAGAATTATAGTCTTGCCTTTAACCCAACTTTTAATCATATCAGATGCACGAACATGATACTTGATTTTATCTACTACACTTTCATAAAATTTGTGAACAACGTCTTTGTAGTAGTAGTTGGGTAGATTGAAGAAACCATCCCATCCAAGCCTTGCAAATTGAGCCTTGATATGATAGTGATCCTCAACATCGGATGCATTATCTTTCTTGACGCAGCCCCACTTTGCCCTAGGGGTTACCCCAAGGGTTAGCGGACTGCCTGTCCAACTCTCGTCAGGACTCACCAACCCAAATATTCTCAGGAGGCACTACAATGAACAAGTAGCTTCAAAACATTTCAACCCAGCTATATACTATGGAGACATTAGCGATTCAAACTTAAAGTACAAACCAAAGTATTGAATCCTATACAATTACATATAAGGTTTACTATTACAGAAGAGTTTAAACAAAATGCCTAGAGTTTATAACTAGCTCAACTCTTCCCCAAAAATCAAGCTCCCAAGACTTCACCCCCCATAAGGAAAACAAAGGTAATAGAGTGAGTTTTCGCCCAATGAAGTACCGCAGGGTCACGCAATCAAATATCACATAGTTCGAAATTTAAACTATCAAATATAAGCATTAATTAAGGAGGTAAGTAAACACCACAACTAATACAAAGTGCTTCAAGTAAAAGGATACAGATGGCTTTTAGGAGCCAAATTCCTAGTCGCATTAGCTTGATCCAAGTCGGTTGGCACTCCGTAACGTTCAGAGAAGAAAAAACATTGACCGTAGATCCCCGCATTACACCAGTTTCCGTCCACCTATCAAACTCCTAACCGGGCTCGAACACCAAACAGAAACAGTGGTGGTAATACTCAAATATACCAAATATCAGAAGAATCCAGTACTCAGTGATTCAGTGATAGTTTTCCTCGTGGCCCGTCAATCTACCTCGACCAATCCCTTGTTGGCTAGATTCGATTAACTATCAATAAGGTTTAGGCCCAAACTCACAGTGTGGTCGTTGGATACTAAATTCAAACGACATCAAATTCATGCACAAATAACATATTTCAAATCAACAGTGGACTAGTCAAGCAATCAAGTGGGACCGAGTGTGATAAAGTACACACTCGTCCAGCTCAGATTAAACCAAAATCACAGCATACAAATCATAAATCTCAGTCACAAAGTAGCACACTTAAGTCATGCAAATGGTACACTCACCGTTTCAAAGTATAGAAACGCTAAACATTCGTCCCCAGGTTGTGCTCGTGCTCACCAACAAACCTTAAGAACAACCAGATAAAAATATTATGGTCCAACCATCCAAAGTTCAAGTGAACGAAATTCACATATTAGGCTCAACTATGAGCCATACGCCTATACAAGTAGGCCTCTCAAAAACACAAGGTTCAAGGACAAATTTGAAAGTGCAAATCACGGAAAATCCAAGTGTATTCTAGGGCAATGATTCAAGTAAGGTTTTGGAGTGAAATGAGAGCATTTGGACTCAAGAAATATGAGTAACCAACGAGTTCCTCATTTCTTTCATTCCATAGCTGGAAATTTCCAGCAGCAAAACAGTGAAGAAAACAAGGTAGTTCACCTCTTTAAATTGTGATATTCACTTCAATTGAACACACCATTGTTGTTCAAGGTTTTAGCAAGTGAAATAAGTAAGATTGTGTCCAAAAGACCACCAAATCAAAGGACTTTGAGACTGCAAGACAGCAGGGTACATAGCTGCCTTGTCTATTCGAAATTTTCAGCGTAGAAACAAGCACAATCATGAGGTTTTCACCTCCCAAAATTCATAGTTTTTGCTCAAGTTCAACACACAAAATTCCTAACCAATGTTTGGAACAGGTTTTGGCCAAAACTCATTATGAAAAGGTTGGAGAAAAACAAGGTAAAAGGCTTCACTACCCATTCGGCCAACAAGCAACAATTGCAGCTAGCAAATTAGAGAAAATTACCAACGAAAACCCTCTATTTCATCTAAAATTCAACACATGAGTGAGGCTTGAAGGTTTACCAAGTGGCTTAGGCAAATTTACCACAAAATCACTGCACAATCAAAAAGAATCAAGCTACTACACAATCGGTCAGCACCTCCCCCTATTTTGTCCTCAAATTTTTCTCCGTATTCAACACATAGCTTAATGGCAAATCTACCCAAATCAAGACTTCAAGTTATAGGCTATAAGAGGTACTTATTCCTAGCCATAAAGCTAACCAAAATAGACAATTATCTAGCTCATAAAGCATCATGTCAAGGCTGGACATTATAAACCCTAAGCTGAAATTCATGACCACAAGCTGGAAATTCCTATAATGAAGCTAAAATAACATATAAAAGCTGGAAAATCCACATAGACAAACTAATAGATCATAACCAAGCTCAAATTAACATATCAAACCTGAAATTTCTCAATCCAAGCTGGAATTTTCAAACCACCACACACACTATGAAAATTTCCATGAAATCTACCACAATCAAGTCTTAAACGTACTCAAGTGCAAGAAATAAAAGAAAAGATGGTTTCTTGATATGTTTACCTTCAAACCCTAAGGAGAAAAGCAACCAAAACTCCAAATTTCTCCACCAAAGTCCTTCTTCCTTCCTTAATGTCACTTTCTATGGTATGGATTGCAAGCTTAGGATGAAATCTCAAGAATTCAAGCAAGATTCTAGGTTGGAAATAGAGTTTTCTTTCTCTCTTTCTTGCTCAAGAAAGTCAGCCAAGAGGGGGAAGAAAGTGAGAGATTTTTGCTCCAATTTTTCAAGATAAAGCCAAGACTAGTCTTGGTCAAAGTCAAAGCTCCATGGCTTTGTTAACAAATGGCTTCCAAGGGTTAATTCTCATCTAATTGTTTTCCAAATACTAAAATATCTGACCAACCTCTAATTATCCCTTAACATCTTATGAAATAATATTCCTTTGCACAAAACTCCTCCTAATTTTCAGAATTTATCACATACACCTCACAAGTGAGTCCTACTTCCATAATGTACCACGAACTTAACATACACTAACTTATAGAAGGAAAATGATTTAAAAACTTGACTCACTTATAAAAATATCGAGGAAATTAAGACAATAAAGTAAAACAAAGAACATGTATTTAAAGAATTAAAATAAAATATAAAATAAATTTCGGGTCCTCACACTCTCTCTCCCTTAAAGGAATTTCGCCCTCGAAATTCTTACTTTGCTCGCACAAAGTTTGATTCTACTAGGTTTTCCTCCAACTTCCTAGTAGCTTCTCCTCACCTATGATACTCCCACAATAGTGTATCTAGAGGAAAGTCTTGCTAACGTAGTGGCTAAACTGATATGTTAAGGAAGTTTACCAAAGATTGAAATAACTTATCATAAGATACACTTGGGACTAGATGAGAAGGAGAAATCGTAACTACGAAACTGGTTTACTACTCTGGCTAGATCTTTAAAATCAAACATTGTGTACTGGCAAACGCACTGAGTTTGTTTGGATAGGAGTTTATTTGGATGATTTATTTAAGATAATTACTGTAGCATTTTTTGTGATTTGGAATTTGTGAAGTAAAATTTTTTATTTCAAATCTTCATAATCCAAACACACCCACTATCTTCTTTAATCGAACGGCCTTCCTTCATTATTAACCATAAATAAAGAATCCTTAGTCAAACCCAAGAATAATTTGTAGAAATTGATTCACCAACAAGGATTTAACTCCAAACAAATACAGACATTCAAGATCACCAGTTAAAACATTAGGCGCCAAGTTTACTATTGATAAGGTAGATACAATTTACTGCATAAAATAGTCACTGCACATTTTCCAAAGATACAACTATTCCAAATAATACATCACTCATTTCTAACGTCGAATATGATATCAGATTCACCATAACTTCGTCCATTGTTTTGGGTAGTTCCTCAATTGATGTCTAAGTTTACTGAATCGACAACAGGCACCAGTTTCAAATAACACATTCCAGTATAAATTTCACACTTAATAATTACAAACCTCTTCTTGAAGTATCCATTCTTTTTTTTTTGTCATTGCATATTCATTTCCACTAATCTCTTTGCGTTTTCCTTTGGTATTGTGGAAGCTTTCTTCACCACTTTTAACTTGGTTGCTAGTAATGTCTTAAAATGCAATTTGAGTAGTTGAATGCACCAATTCAAACATATTTCATCACTTCTCCAGTATCCCTTCATATTTCCCTTTTAGTTCCATATTTTTTTGTCAATAACTTAGTTTTCTCCATATATTTTTGTTTCCATCGTCTTTCCCAGTGTTTAGCCAATTCCTTTTAAAACTCTACCTCTTTTCGAAGAATCGCTATTTCCTCATTTATAGCTTTCGAATTCCTCATATCACCAATTTACTTAATCTCAAATGATAGTTTAGTAGACAAATCAAAGTATCCAAGGGAGTAGCTAGTCGCAAATTGAAACTCTAACCATATAACTGTTAAGTTCTTTTGCTTCCAATCTAGTCATGAAACTTTATCTAAACACAAGCAGGGTAATACCTCACGATACTATGATACTTACTTTTATTCTTGCGTCTTAGCAAAAGGGGTTACCATTATTGCTTATGCGTAGAACAAAGCACTAAATCATACTCCTTAGAAATCACTCCCATCTGTTTAATTTCAAAAGTCTCCACTATACCTTGATCTTAGCAGTCATATTCAAGAAGAAACTATGACTTTTTACCCCAATAGTGCCTTTTACAATCTTCAATCAGAGCGATCATCCAAATTTTATCAAAAGTTACATACAAGATTAAAACCCAAACTCTTTTCCTCTGAATCTCGTTACATAATCCAAAACTCTCAATCTCATATAATTTAAAATTTTACACTTCTACCAAAGTATCAATCACTAACACAAAGGTGTCATGCATGTTTCACCATGAATAAGCCGCTTTTCCAAACTGGAATACCACAAGAGTCACTTGCCTTTCCCTTGGGTACCCTAAGACATCAAAGATATGGATCCTATTCGCTAACCAATGTTCAACTACTTTGCGGTCATGACTTTCAGAAAACTTAGGTGGAGAACATCCTTTTTTTTTCAAAATCTCTCTAGAGGTTTAAGCTTTTCCATATCTTGGTCTCTAAGTTGGTTTACAAGTCCAGCCCCTTGATCCTGTTAGGGTACTAGACATTTTAAAAGATTTGTCATCCAATTTATTGCCATTGCTACTTGGTCCCCTATCTCGGTCCTGAGTTACTGATTTGGTCAGCCACAAATTCCAATCACCCCTGTTTAATCTTAGGGTTGTCTAAGCCTACGTGGATATTCTCCAATATCATTTTCCTAACTCTCTTTCCACACAAGTCCAAATCCATATATATATACATATATATATATGAGGATAGGAATCAGTTAAGTATGTAAGCAAGGATAGTCAATCAAGAGTCCAAAATACATTTATCTGATATCACAAAATAAATACATATTTAGTTAAAGTCGGTCCATATCAAAATCAAGTAAATATATAACAAATCCGGACAGTCATAGGAGAAATTAAATAGGTTTGCAATGCTAATACTTTAAACATTCACAACAACCATCAATGTTCAAATCTAACCACCATCTATCGAAACCCTAACCAAACATTTACTGGACTAGTCCATTACAGCACTCATATATCCAATCTCCTCAATCGGTTCTACTTTCCCAAATTCAATCGTGATTTCTATTCACATCATAATACATTAGACTATATCCTTCCCAATTCATAGGTGTTCCATCAGGAGAAGTATTCAGTGTGATGCCCCACTTCTCCCTAAGGCAAATCAAAGGGTATTAGCGGAACGCTTGCCCAACTCTCGCTAGGACTCACTACGAGACAATTCAAACTTATGGATAACATTCAACAATAAGAGTCAAAACTACAAAGAAAATGTCGTTTCCTTAATAAGTATTCAATTCTTACATTTCAGGATAACAAGTACATCACTTTTCCCAAAATATACGACTTTCAAAAGTCATCTAATCAATTACATTCAAAACCCTAATCAAAGGTACATCAAGTTGGCTTCTCTATAACTCCTTCCATTTCAGCTCCTGTTAAGGAAAATAAATCTAATGGGATGAGCTAATGTTCAGTGAGGTCAAGAAAGGCATGCAAAACACATAGTTCAAATAATTATAGCACTTATATGAGAATTAAAGTTATAACATTCAAGTAGTTCACAATTAACAATAAAACACACTTTCACTGCGGACTTTAACTAAATTCATGAGGGACTTTAACTTGTACCAATTAATCTAGTATTAAATGTATAGGGACTAAAGATAGTCTTTAATTTGTTTGACTATCTAGTATAGTCTTTAAATATTTCTTTATTTAGTATAGTCTTTAACCTACCTTTAAAGACTATCTTTAACTACCTTTATAGAGCTCATGTTGTCACAGCCCCACCTTCCCCTAAGGCGAACCAAAGGGGTTAGCGGACTGCCTGCCCAACTCTCGCCGGGACTCAGTCGATCACTACAGTCCTCAAACAAATACAAGATAAAAGCTCCAATATAAATCAAATATTCCAACATTTACATATCAAAAGCGAATCGTCCACGCTTCCACTACGCCACTCTGATCCGTGGTCACAATGATTATACAGGAGGAAGTCTAAAACTAGACTATTACACATCCAATCAATTCTAAACATTCAATACAATCCCTATATGAATGATTACACAAAAGGAAATCCAAATTCAATCCATACATGAAATAATCCAGGATTAAACACTACAAGCCCTTCCTTCGCCTTGAGCCCTGTGGAGGGGGAAAAATATTTTTGGGGTGAGCTAGAAGCTCAGCGAGTAACCAATAAAATCAGTAAGCAAATCAGTTTCACAGTCGTTCATTTCAGTGATGTCATGATTCCAAGATCAAATGTACAGTTATTGCTCTCGTGAGCCAGTGAAATCGTTGTACTTAAACACCCAACGCTCCAAACAAACATTTAACAGTAAACAGTCAGAGGGGGAGCCATTTGCTCCAGATGAACAGTACACAGAGGTGGAGACGTTGGTGTTCAGCACACGAATTCCAAGTACTCATTTAAGCCAAAACATGTCATGGGCCACATGCAAGCACTCATGATATGCAATCAAGTAAATAGTGCAAGAAACGGTTCATAAGTAACTTTGGAAACAGTTTAGGGTCACTCACCTCCATGGCTCAGAAACCATCCATCATATATCATTGCCTTGCTCAAATCCAAGCCTTAGATCAGAAACCCAATGCAAACAAATTCCTTCAAAGTTCGGACAGCACTTCCCCTGAATTTGCTAACTTTTCCAGCCATCATGGCTTCATTATTTTCTCAACCAGTCCCAAAGGTACACACACAACAACAAGCTCATCCAATAGCCATTCAGCAAGCTCCAAGTAGTACAAAGGCAAGTCAAGATAGGGAAAAGTCCGAAAATGAAGGTTTAGCTCAAACCAGAAAAATAGTTTTGACGTCACTTTGCGGTAATGGTATCAAAGGCGCTACGATTGTCGGATGAAGGTGCAAGACCCACCGTTTCGAAGCTAAAAACCAGGGCTACAACAATGTAGAAGGTCACTCAGTCCAAATCCTAGCACAACTAGGTCAAATATGCAGAAAACCAAGCCAGAACCGCAATTGCAGGTTTCCAAATCACACAAAACTGTAATCAGTCCAATTCAGGCTATACAGGTCCAAATGCATTGATTCCAAAGGCATGCGGTAGCTAAGACATCAAGCTACATTTCATCAGAAGACACCAACATCCAAATCCAAAGCAATTCCAGTCAAAACAGACAATTACTATCGCAGTTCGCACATTCTGTTCACCAAAAACAGCAACAGTAAAAACGGCATAACTCACTCTACACTACTCCAAATGCCCTGAAATTTTGCAGGCACTTCAAACTCATCAATACCTACAACTTTCATGTTTTGATCAAAGTCCAATTCGGCCTCTATCTATGACCTAAAATTTCGGACAGAATGTTCAACCAAGAACCCTAATTTTCCAGAAATTCTTCCAAATTCAAAATTGATTGCATTTATCAACAATTCACACCTACTAGAGTCAAAGCCCCTTATTACCAACCATCAAAAACAACCACACCATCAAGATCATATGAAACCAGAAAATTCCTCATAAAATAAAAAAACTCAACCAATTCATTCCAAACCATGAAATAATCCACAATTTCTCACACCATAGCCACCATTAGGCATAAAATAACCATCATTAAGTATAAGGGAGTAGTCAAACATCACTTACCTAAGAAACAAGAGATGTAGAGATGTTGGCCACCTAAGACCTTCAAACAAACTTCAATAGACCACTCACAAGCACCCAAAGGATAGATTTTATGGAGTAGAAACAAAATCAAATGGTTGGATTATTGGATTGGAGCAAGAGGAAGTCAAGATGTTGAAGAGTTTTTCTTCCTTTCTCCCTTAAGGTTGGCCGGCCATAAGAGCTTGAGAATGAAGCCAATTTTGGTAATTTTTGAGATATTTAATCCAAGGGTAAGAAAGGTCAAAGTTGTCTTAGGCTCCAACCACTCACAAAGTGACACGTGTCACTTCATTAAATGCACTTCTATCCTTTTGTTCCCTCTCACATCAATCACATCTCACCCTCTACTTATCTCTTAATACCCGATAAATTTCACACAGTATCCGGAACTTAATCTTATTGGCCGAATTTTTCCGAACTTTTCGCACTAGTGGGTCCCACGTCCTTTCTATATCCTAAATTTTTCAAAAAATACCCAATGCTAGGAAAATCATTTTAAAACTATTTTTGCTCATAAACTTTATCTGGGGAATTTTTCTAATCAAGAAAATGTAGAAAAGGCGGGCGTTTAAAAAAATAAACCCTAGAAAATTAGAAAATTTTCCGGGTTCTCAAACTCATTTTTTTTTTCGGGGCGTCACACATGTTCAATTCAATTTAACTATCTTTATCTAGTATAGTCTCTAACTATCTTTAGTCCCTATACATTTAAATACTATAGGGACTAGATATATCTTTATTTGTACAAGTAAATATCTAGTATTTTTAGTCCCTATTTTTGTTTGGAGATTTAACTTGTACCAATTAATCTTGATTACTATATCATGAGGGACTTTAACAGGTGATTTTTGTCAACATATAATTAAAGTACTCCAAAATATTGCATGCTTACAATTAGTCAGTTTTCAAACTTAATACAATCCAAAAGAACATATACTACAACCATCGGTTATAATACAACTTAAGATCTTCAAAAGAAAACAATCTAGTACCATTCACGAGTACTCTTGGTTTCAAACCCTGCTAAGGAAAACAAAAACGTGGAATGAGCTACACAGCCCAGTGAGGTTCCAAGACACTCTAGCAGTTCTAATAAATCAAGTAATTTGAGCATACCACATGTATGGTTCAAGGTTGCATATTTGGCACCTTAACATAAGATAGTTATCATTGTACGAGTAATTTGAGTACAACATAAGCATGGTTCAAGGTTTCACATTTGCACATTTACAATAAAACAGTTTTTATGATACAGAAATAAACACATACTGAAGGATACGGTGTTCCAGTGGAACCATTTCAGTCAACTTCACCTTATAACTCCTTGTCCCCTCGGTTTGTCTGTCCATCACTTTATCCCTCTAGTGGTAGTACTCGAGTATACTGAAACGGTGTCCCAGGGTTCCAACCTATCCGTCCGAACCCAGTCCTGACTCGAGTAGGTTAGTAACCAAGGGCAGGGCCCAATTTAGTTTAGAACTTACAACATGCACAAATAATCAAGTAAATTGGTGTACGGTAAAAATTTATCATTTTAGTAGGTCGAATGAGATAAAGCACACACTCGCCTTAAAACGGTGGCCGATTTCATATGAGCAATTATCATTAACACTTAACACTTCAACACATAAGCAATATGCGGTAATTTCATATGAACATGTAATTTATGATAATCAAATAATCAAGTAAGCAGGTAATCAAGTAAATCGAAAAATGGTAAGTAATCACGGTTAACGGTAAACGATAAATAGTAAACGGTAATAGTTCACGGTTAATTTGAAGACATTTATCATTTTAGTAAGTTGAGTATGATAAAGTACACACTCGCCTTAAAATGGTGGAAAAGTTTATAGAAACAATTATCGATAGCACTTAACAGTTAAACACATAATGACCATGGAGTAAACATGTCATAAAACTATTCAAATCACATACTCCTATATGGAACATCACCTATTCAAAACAAGTGAGTAAGTGTTCAAACAAGTGTTTAGGCATCGGCTTTGAGTTCCTCTTGAAGGTCCCCTTGAGCACCTGAGCAAATAATAACAAACTATTACACATTATCGCTTAAAACCCCTAATTACCAAGGAAAATTGCACTCATGTACAATCTAAGAAGATATCCTAGAATGAGCCTTAATTTCTCGCAAATCGAGGCTCGAAGTGGGGTTTTAATAATACAAGGAAAATCTGATTTTCATCTTGAAATCAAGTGTAAAATGGTCAAGCAATCTTGAAGGAAAAAGGTGAGTTCTAAAAACTCAATTTCCTTTAAGTTCGAAAATTTCAGTTTTGATAAGCAATTTTTGAAAAATCGTATCTCATTCTCTGTAAGTCCAAAATTGGAAAACTTGGTACCATTGGAAATTACTTCCAAAGTACTAAAAGTTCCTAGAAGGTACTTTTCCATGATTCCAAATTGAAGGCATTCAAATTTCGGCTTCAAGTTTCTAATTTGAACTCCCAAGACAGCATTGGAGTTGGTTTTCGGCAAACTTTGGAAATTCGGCAAAATTCACGAAATGTGAACTAGCCTCTCAAATTTGAAAATAAATTAGAGTTACAATCAAAGTTTAAAACAAAAGAAATTGAACAAGAATTGAAGTTTTGAGCACCAAGATATAGTAGCTCAAAGTTGGCTAAAATTCCTCATTGATCAAGAATTTCTAGATTTGAAACATGAATTTTGGGACTTCATTGGGCATTGAAATAGACTCGGAATGGCACCAAATTTGGTATGATTATATTACCATATAAGGGCTATTCCTCTGTCAAATATCTTACAAAAATTCATCCGAGAAGTTGGTTAACAAAAGCATTAAAATTCCATAATTTGCTAAGGCAAATCTGCCTTACACTTGCGTTTTCCTTTTCTCAAACATTTGGCCAATGAAAATTCGTCGAACATGATTCATTTATGAAGAAAAAGTTTAGGAAACATCCAAAATACATTTGGCAGGTGATTAACTCCAAGGATTTCTAATAAAAAGTCCTAAATCAAGATTAGCTATAAATCAGTCCAGAATTAGGGTTTTCTTTCACAAAGACAGCTCTGAAATCCAGCCACAACTCACTCAATTCAACTCGGAATTGAGAGTGATTAGTGGCGTTGAAAACTACATTCATAAGGCTACAATTTCTTAGAAGGAATTGTTTTAAAATTTTGTCCACAACTAACTCATATTTGAGCATCAAGTCGTAGCTCAAAACAGGGCTTCCAGTACATACGAGAAACAGAATAGGAAATTTTACAAGGTTGGTATGCCTCACTCAAGTGGAATCAGGGTATGCATTTTATACCGTTGGTAAACTGGAAGTGTCTAGTTTCTAATGCCGTAAACAGCACTCGATTTTGACATTGGAGCAAAGAGTTATGGTCGAAACAAAATCACTGCCAGAGAGGCTCTGGTTACGTTTCCAGTTTTACTACATTTTCGAAATCTCAACATTTACCCATCCAAATCACGTAATTTTTTGTGAAAACTTTACACACAACCTGTACAACATATCCACATCAAAAAAAAGTCAATTGAACCACAAAAAAGTGCACTAATGGCCACGGCAATACAGGGGCAGAATCATCACTTTTGCTCATCTCACTTCCTTTGAGTTTTCTTTCACAACACAACTTATTTTCACTAGATTAAGCACTAGTCCAACATAAATAACATCAAATCTCATCAAATCAGTTCATCAAGCCATTGTGGGATTTCATAGAGCTCACTCACAAGATTTCCAACAATATAAAGCTACCCATATGAATCTATGAGCCCACAAGTGCAATACAACTTATATAAACCAAGATTTAAGAGGTTGATCATCATTTACCTCCTTAGATGGCTAGAGCAGAAATTTTCGGTCACTTTAAGCCCAAGAAAACCGTGAGAAACAAGCTCCTTGCCTAGGTTAAGTTGATCTCCAAGTGGTTTACAAGTTGTGTGTAAATTTTGGAGTGATTTGATGAAGAAATGAAGCAAGATGATGAAGGAATTTGGTCTTGTTCTTCCTCCTTGTTGTTCGACTAGCAAGAGCAAGAGAAAGAGTGTTGTGTGCTGATGAGAAAGCTTCTTGAGGAAGCTTAAGTGTGTGGCCCAAAAGTGCTCCAAAAGTCAACTAGGAATAATGCGCGTTCGCGCCCGTTTCGTGCCCAATTCCTCTCGGGTTCGCTTCACTTGTGCACTAAACCTCCAATACACTTTCATTCATACTATTATTATTTATTCTTAATAGCCCCAAAATAAAGGTTTTAAGTTCCTCAATTAATCACGCGCACGAAAACACGTACTTCCGATTTATGCACGATAGCGCGAAATTTCTAAAGAATTCTTATAACGATATTATAAATAACCAATACTAAAGTAACAAATCATGAAAATAACAATTTTAGAAATAAAAACATGAGTTCTCACATGAGTCTAATATTAATTGCTCAAATCTCCAATTAATTTGTACCAGCACGTCTTTTGGAAAACTTTTGACGCACGCACGATATACGCTTAATTTTAACTCACTCACATCTAATTTCTCAATTAAATTTTCTTAGTCTACCACTGGTCATTCTTAATTCTCCAAAACTAATGTACTCTAGGATCGAACATAGCCTCAAAAAATGTGTACTCCTTATTTCTAGCTAAATGAGCTCTAGAAAAATTATTTTACTAACGAGACGTGTTAAAAATATAATTGAGACATTATTCCATGTAAATAAGTTTAAAATTATTGAAATAAATTATTCAAAGAATATGGGTGAGTAAATAATTAAATAAACCAGAAAAATAAAATAAAATAAAAATAAGAAAATTCGGGTCCTCACAGACTAGCCCCACGTCCTTGACTTCGTCTACCTTCCTTACCTCTTTTTGAAAATAGACTATATAGGCATAAGCAAAATAAAGTAGCTATAGAGATCAATAAAAGCATTTTCAAGTCATGAAGTAAGAATAATGGAGCACACTTAAAATAAAACACTCTATTTATATACATACCATAATAATTCAAATACCAAGTCATAAAATATTGTACATGTCAACCTAATAAAGTCAAGTGTATATAACAAAACCAAAGGACACAAAACAAAAGCAAGTGCTATATACATCAACCTTCCCTTGACCTTCCTAGGCTAAGTTCACTTATACCACTTCCTCTACGGGCACCCCACACTCAGTTAAGATGTTCTCCGTTCGATCCCTTACTTCTCTCACCACCCGAACGAGGCGACCAATAACCTCCTGTACTTGCTCTCGAAAGGCATGGTTCGCTCCTATTCCTCGATAATAGAAACCTCAGCTCTCGAATTCTATCCCCTTGCATCCTTAGCACTACCCTCAAGCGCTCGATCTTTGTCTGGTCCCAATGATTGGCACTAGCCAACGTTCTCCTCTTGTCCGCTATGGCGAGGACCACCTTATCGGGATATGAGTAGGTCTGCCAGCAATCACAATGCCTGACCCTACGGCCCGGAGCCCACCGAAATACAGGCCCTCCTGGATATTCTTGATAGCTAAGCACTCGACGAGGTCGTTCGAAAGTCCCGCTCCCACTATCTTCTTCCATTGCCTACAATACAAGCAGCATCAAGAGAATAAACAACTTAGACAAATAAAACAAAATTAGCCACCTAATTCTCTAGAATTTCACACTTAGACATTCACACGTAACCCGTCACCACTATAGAACATTTAATCCGCTCAGTCCAATTCAAACCTAAACTTTGATATCACTAGTGACGACCCCACCTCTCCCTAGGGCGTACTCCAAAATTTAGCGGACCGCCTGCCTAACTCTCGCCAGGACTAACTCATATAACTTAAAAGTCAAATTATAACTTCAAGAGTAAGAGTAGTAGCAGTTTCCAAACTTAAAATATATATATCTTTGGTTCTCTCAATTATCCATACATACCCAACATGTAGCAAAAGATTCAAGTCCTAGTTGAAAACTTAACCCTAGATGAGCACTAGTACTATTACAATTACAAAAGCCAAGAAATCTAGACACAATCCAACCCATACCAATTACACGTCCAAACTCGCATCCCCTATAAGGAAAACAAAACTAATGGGATAAGCCATAGGTTAGTGAGGTTCAAAATAAAACATGCAAACAAAGTATCAATCTCAAAGCAAATAAAAAGGCGGTAACTAAGCAAATCCATAACAGGTAATCAAGAACAAGTAGCACATTCAAGCAAAAGGATACATTTTCCTCACATTGGCCGCTTAACTTGTAGTCGTTGACACTTCGTCATCCGCGGAATACACTATCAAGTCTAGTAGATCACCACTTCATGCTATCTCCGACCACCGATCATCCCCTTTACCCGGGCCCACATGCCAATCAAGTACAAATGGGGTAATACTCGAGTATACCAAGACCAATAATAAGATACAAGACCCATGGTTCATCGGTTATCTCGACCAAACCCTTGTTGGCTCGATTTGACCAACTAGCTAATGGGAATAGGACCCCAAAACAAGTATAGTCAGCGAGATAACAACTCCAACCGGCTTTAAAGTCATGTACAAATATATCGATTCACAAGTAAACAAGTCAACAAGAATTCAAGCAAGTTAGGTACAATGCAATAAAGTACACACTCGCCTTTGCAATCTCAAGTCAATCTCAACATCAATCACATAAAGCTTCACATAATCCACATCATGCAATTTGGACACTCACCAATGAGTTACTGCTTATCAACGTGAAGCTCAGATCCTACACCCTGGTTACTCTCGAAATCTGCGAGTGAATATCATATAGCAAGTGATTAAACATGGTTTCAAAATATACAACCCTTGCTTGTTAATATCAAAGGAATATCATGTAAATGAACCTGGTAATGCTTAGCAAACCATATGCAAGATACATGCACGCTCCTCTTTGTTTTTAGAAAGAAAACAATTAAAACCTTTAAGTTTAAAACTTGACTTATGCAACTACAAATCATGCTTAAAATGGCCATTAATTTCTCCTTGTAAAATATATAGTTTTTGGCAAGATTTCAGCTTATAACTCATAACCAAAGTAGAATCAAGCATCCCTAAGCAAACTAAGTTCGAATTGACCAAAATTCACACCTCCACTTTCACTTTCACTCACTTACCCCATAAGAAAAAAAATGGACAGCAACTTCCCTAATTTGCCTTAACTTTTCGTCAAATGGCAAAGCTAAAATTTCATAACAAAGCAGCCCCAATCAAGACTACAAGTTATAAGATACATAGGGTGCTTATTTTGCCCACAAAACTAGCTATATTAAGTATATACCTAGCATATATTCATCATATACCTAAACTAGAAATTTTCAACTAAAGTTGAAAATTTGGAACTAAAGGTAGAAAATTCTATTTTGAAACTAAAAATTCATACTAAAGCTAGAAATCTTCATATCAAGACTCTCAAGTCCATTGCAAAGCTAGATATTATCATCTCATGACTGGAAAATATAAATCAAAGCTGGAAAAATTCACCAACTTCACAAATCCATGAAATCTTCCACAAAACCTCTATATTCAAGGCATATATCCAATAAAATGCAAGATAAGAAAGAGAATGAGAGCTTCTAAACGTAATACCTTCAAACCCCTAGGAGAAAAATGAAACCAAAGCTTTCCTTTCCAAATCACTCCACCACAAGCCTTCTTGTCTCCTTGTTGCAGCTTTTTTCGATTTAGATTAGTGGTTCTTGTTGATTTCTCACTAAATCAAGGCAAGATCAAGGTAAGTTTTGAAATTTTTTTCTCTCTTTTTTCCTCTCTAGGTTCGGCCAACCAGGAAGAGAAATGAAGGAAATTTTGATGATATGAAAGCTAAAGATGGAAGAAAGGTTTTGGTCAAAGATGACCTTGATTGCCAATACTTGGCACTCAACCATTTTTTATCTTTTTTTTTTCTTCTTTTCCTCTCTTTTTTTTAAAAAAAAAATTTCAGCCAGCATGCTAAAGAAAAATAGGGAAGCAAACTAAAAAGAAAAACAAAGGGATGAAGGAAAGAAAATTTTGGTCAAGTGGTGTCTTTGACCGGTAACAAGCGGCGCGAGTTGGTTCAAGTCTATTTCTTTGTCTCTCTTGTGTTTCTAACTTATGTTTCACTAATTCACTCTTAGCACTTTTAATATCATAATTTCTCTTTCTTAATACCCACTTTTATCTACCAAATTTAGTGCACACATTACACCAATTGATTACACTACCACAATGCACCAAACCATAAAAGTAAAGATAAAACCTCGACCCTATCATTAAAATAGTTACAAAAATTAAGGCAATTAAGTTAGTATTAAGAAAACTATAAATTAATCATCAAAATAAAGAAAATTATAAGAAAATATAAACGAATTTTCAAGTCCTCACAGGACAACTACGCAAATTTTCATATCAAGACAATGGCGTAGTTGATACCATCGGAGTCAAATCTCACTTGTAAGAAGAGACTTATCTTGTAGCATTTATATCTTGTTGGTTCTGCGTCTTTGCTTTATCAGATGAGGACCTCCATTATATTAGGTCATCTACTTTCAAATTGGCTAGCATGATAGCCACCGAACGTAAGACTTGCCTTGCAATCCTTGTCTTGTTGAATATCTACTGCAGACTCAACAAAATCTCAAATTCGTCTATCCCAAGATATGCCTGTGCATCTTTTCCAGTGCACTACGTGTATGTTTGATTGGCGAGTTATTTCTCTACCCATTATTCGACTCCGAATACCATGTCTAGACCAACATGACCAATTATTCTGGAGAGGGTGGTGCACGATATTTTGATGAAAACAATGCTCGCGACCTCATTCATCAAAGAGACAAAGTAACTTGAGGATCAACTTCTCTTGTGAAGAATCAAAATGAACTTTTTGTTGATGACGACAAATTAGCGAACCTAGAACTGAGTTATTTTATAAGCATCTGATCAAATTACTTTGTCTTGCATGCTGAAGGGGATTTCCTTGTTGAGTCATACAGCCCATACAGGTTTGCACGGCAATTCGGGTTTTATCAAAATGCTCCACAGGAACTTGGAGCAGATATCCGTTCTATAAATTATGACTTAAATCGAATAATTTAGCGCACCATTATTCACAATAAAACAGAGTCAAAGGTACCTTTTTCTAGTTATCTCTTGAATGCTAACAGGCATACATCTCCAGATTTTCAAACATGGTGTTCCACGGTGCATAATGACTATCTCCTCAAAGGACATGATGCTCTGATTAAAAGTGCCCAATCAAATTTGGAGCAAAAAAAATCAAAAGGAAAGGAACTCGCAAACTTGAATTTTTTTTCAAGATTGGCAATAATTTTGAGACAAAACAGAAAATCACCAAGGCTGTGAGGAGTGAGGAGCAAGTTTTGAAGAGTTCAAATAAAAAGATCGCTACTTCTGAAATCATAAATTCTAATGGAGAATCTCCAAAGGGCATTTCATTTCGCCTTCCTTCAATTTATAAAAACCACTAACCATGAGTCTTGTAACTCCAATGAAAAGAAGCGGAGTGACACTTTTGGCGAGGAGGACAAGCAATCTACTAGCACGAACTATCACTAAAAGTACAAGAAATCCAAGGTAATGACTCTCCCTTTGAATAATATTGCTTTAAATTCTAAAGAATTCTTAAAAGACATTTCGAACATATCTATGCATGGTATAAACTGTGCAATATTATAAGAACTCTTCTTGCCTTCTTTAGTTTGGCATTTGAAGTTTACTTATTAATTGTATGTTCATGATTTGTCTCATAACATTTTTCTTGTAGTTGAATGACCAAGACTTGGTTTTTATTGATAACGGAGAACCAAGCCAAGCATCCGTTGAAAAACCCACTACATTTGAACTTTTGGCAAAATAAGTGACCAATTCTACCCAACAAAAGGATATAATTGAGAACTCCATAAAGGTGGTAGATGATGAGAACTCGGTTCAACAAATTATGCTATAAAAGGAATAACATGTGGCTCCACCAGAGAAAAAGAAGCTCAAAATTTTTGATCCACCCTCCTGGCCAAAGGCAACTCAAGTGTCTAACTTTTGTCCTCAAACTGTGATCTCAAATGTCGTTGAGATTACATTCAAGTGCTTTAGAATAATATGAAAGTGACGATATCCCAAATGGCACTAGAACGCATGCTTGCTATCATGGAGGAAATGCGCAACTTCAATGCTATGGATATCTCAAACTTGCAAGGCCTTTTAAAAGCTTTCTTAGCAAACGCAACTCGTTATGTTGCAATGAAATCTTCCCTCTCAAATAAAATTCCAATCAAATCATATAATGAGTTGCGTTCTATAACTACCCAGCATCTTAGGGATGCTCAGAGTAAAGAGAAGTAACAAACAGAAAAGATCTCAACGCACATGCTGAAAATGGATTGAATTTTTGGATACTCCTACGAAAGGATCAAGACGAGCTTACCAAGGTGCAAAGCAGGATGGTCGACTTAAGAAACGTAGTTCGGAGGATTGAGAGTTCCCCACTTTTACTTGCTGAGGAGAGCTGAACATTGGACAAGATGCAAGCACTACTTGCAACCGCAAAGAGCTGTCATCATTTGAACTCTAGCATTAGTTGCAAATTTTTTTTATAGTTTGTTTCAAGTTTCATTTATTGCTGATTGTTTAAAGCATGTAGCCATATGCATAACTACTATTTTTATTCCAACAATTAAACTTGATTTTTCTTTTTGATTTCATGACACTCTTGTAGTTATTTCTTATTTTCCTTTGTTGCTTTCAATAGCCACCATTTTAGGCTATCAATTGTAAAACAAATCATTGAATCTTTGCATAATATTGATCACACTTGAAAGGTTAATTGTCCAAATGATAAATTGAACAACATATTTTCAGTTGTATGCTACAAAGTAATTTGAATTACCCTGAAGAGGAACACTTTTTATTTTTCTTTGCATGACATCTTTACAAAAGAATCATCAGGGAGAAGAATTTGATTTTATAGGGTTGTAACTGTGAGGCGCCGAAATTTTACTTGTCTTTATAGCTCTTATTTGAACTTATTTGCCTTAGATTCTTGGTTGTTTTAATGGTTGAATTTGAGCCAAGGGAGTAAATTTTATTAAGAAAAGTTTCATAATCTCAAGTTGTTAGAAACTCTGAAAATTTTTGCAGGAGGCTCTATGCAGTTTTGGGAAATTGGATATAACTTCGTATAGGAAAGTCGGAATTGAGTTCCATTTATTGCGTTTAACACTAGATTCATAGTTTTTCCTACGGTATAAAATTCAGAGTTTCATTCAATCTCTAAAAATTCTAGAAAATTGGTAAATTTGACTGAAAATTCTGCCATGCACAAGTAAAAATAGGAATGTTGTAGTAGCTTATAGCTCAATTTGGACTAACTTATGAAATGAATCTCTTTGAGGTGTTTTTTCAAGATTATTAGTATTTGAAATCTAGTTTCTAAAGGCAAAGTTGTATGAATTTTTTATATTTATAACTCAAGTTATGATTTTTTTAAAGGAATGGTGCATGCTTGGGTTTTTTGGTGCATTTTGGTAATGTGATCACTTGGTGAGGTGTGTGTACTAAATTTGGTGGATTAGAGTAGGTATTAAATAAGAAGAAGGGTGTGATTAGAAGTGCTAATAATAAGTCAGTGAAATATAAGTTAAAACAAAAGTACAAGGAAGTTAAGGAAACTAGGCTTGAACCGACGTGCGCTGTTTGTTACCGCTTGAGTACACCGCTTGACCAATACTTTCTTGCCTTAACCTTCTTGTTTTTATTTCACCTAATCCTCCCTAAATTCCTTCTTAATCCGGCCGAAATATTTGACTAAGAAAAGGTGAGAAAAGAAAAAAAAAAAGGAAAACTTGGTTGCCAAGTGTTGGCAATCCAAGATAGTTTTGACCAAATGAGTTTTCTTTCTTCTTATCTTTTTTCTTGGCCTATTTTTCTTCATTTCTTGCTTGGTTTGGCTGAACCATTGGAGAGGGAAAAGAGAGGAGAAAACTTCCCTTCCTACCTTGATTCTTACCTTGTTTGAGTGAAGATCAACAAGAACAACAAAACTAAACCAAACAAAGTGGCAATAAGGTAGCAAGGAAGCTTGTAATGGAGTTTCTTTGGAGAGGAAAGGCTTGGTTTTTCATTTTCTCTTGGAGGATTGAAGGTAATATGTTGGAAAATTATCTTTCTCTTTCTTATATTGCAATTTATTAGGAAGATGACTCGAAATTGAAAGTTTTATGGAAGATAACCTAGATTTGTGAAGATTAGTGAAATTTCCAGCTTAGGGTTTTATTTTCCAGCCTTGATTTGTGTTTTTCAGTTATGATATGATGGTATCTAGCTTTGTTATGGACTTGTGTAAAGATTTATAGCTTTATTGTGACTTTTTAGCTTTAGTTCCACATGATACATGCTAGAAATGAGCTACAATTGATGGTTTTATGGCCTAGATTAAGAGCTATTTTATCTTGTTACTTGTGTGTTGATTTGGGGCTGATTTGAGAAAAAAAATAAAGCCTTGAAATGGGTGGAAAAATTAGGAAAATACAAAAGAAATGCTGTCTCTTTTATTTCGTGAAGTTCAAGCAAGTGAAATTGAAACTTGAGTGGTAATTCTTGGTTGAATTGAACCGAAATCATTTAGGGTATTTGAGTTCCCCTTAGTAAGGATGTATAAGCAGAAATTTTTGCCAAAATTTATATATTTTATAAAGAGAAAGTTGCGACCACTTTAAACAAGATTTTCTCGTTTCTTATACCAAGTTGCGAACTTAAAAATTTTAAACGCTTCTTTATCGAAACTAAAAGAGTGAGCATGAATTTTTTAGGGTTTGATAAATAAAATGAATATTACTCAAATGAGTTCTATTTACTTGGTTTTCTTTAAGCGAAAATTTTATATTTTGACACCCTAATTGATTTCGAGTTGCTATATAATATTTTATCGCAGATTTTGACTCTAATTAGGGAGTTGAACCTGAACTTGGTTTTGGAAAGCAGTAAATCATTGGTGAGTGTTCCAACTACATGTTCCCTGCTCATTGTTGGTAGAAATTTACTAAACACCTGATTTGACATTCATAGACGAGTGTGTACTTTATCGCACTTGATCTAACTCAACTAAACACTTGATATCTCATTCATGCATGTACAAGTAACTTGATTTGTATGTTACCTGTATATTGACTTAAAATACTTGAAATGCATGAAAATGTGACATACTAAGGATTATTTGTGACTTGGTCAGGGCTAGGCGAGTATGCCCTCATTCGCACTCATCCTCCCCTTCTTGAATGATCTTGTACTTACTTGAAATTGATTGACCTGTACTTGTGTTTGTACTTGTGTTTGACTTGGAAGTTCTGAGAGGCAGCATGTACCACACTGAATCCCAGTGGGAGGTGCCTCTCATTCCGTCTCCGTACTTTTATCTTGATTAAGTCGATTGGAGATGTTATCTCATCGACTATACCGACTGTTTGGGAACCCAAACTCCACTGGCTAATTAATCAAGTCGAGCCGACAAGGACCTGGTCAATTAGATAACGAACCATGAGTCACTAGTTTGTCGAGTGAAGTGTTATCTTCTTGACTAATTGGTATGCTCGAGTATTACCACCAGTGTTTATCTTGGAATTCGGGCCCGGCAGGGGGTCTGAATGGTGGACAGAGATTGGAATTAAGTGGTGCTCTACTGGATTTGTTATAATTCCATGGTTGATGGAGTGTCAATAGATTTTGAACAAGTGGCCACGAAACCTGCTCCCGAGAGCAGACTGTATCCTTTTACCTGGAAATGTTGGATATCTAATAATTGCTATTTGAAGTGTTATTGCTCATTTTTATGAACTCTTATGCTCGCTACTTTGATAATTCAAGTTTTATACAATAGTCAACTCGCTACATGGGTTTGCATGATGTTTTGAAACCTCACTGAGTTTTGACCCATCCTATTAGTTTTGTTTTCCTTACAGATGATACGAGCATAGGCGTGAGGCTGGTACAGGCTGGTGTCATCTAGTTTTGACTTTTGTGATTGTACTTGTACTAGTGCTCGATTAGGATTGAAAGTTATCTAAAAGTTGAATCTTTTGTTATATTGGGAAATGTATGAATGCTTGTGATAGAATTGGGTATAAATGTACATCCTAAGTTTGGGAACTGCTGTTTCATTTACGATTGAAGTTGTAACCCATTTTATTGAAGTGAGTGAGCGAGTCCTGACGAGAGTTGGATAGGCGGTCTGCTAAACCCTAGGGTACACGTTAGGGGGAAGTGAGGTCGTCACAGTAACTGAATTTAGGAGTTGCTCTCTAAGTTGTCTACATATGCCAAAAGGGAATCAAATCACATGTAATTCTTACCGTTCATAGTTTAACCTCTTATGGGTCAAAAGTATCTATTTGTTTACCACCTTGAATTTCATGGAGTGTTTCAACAGTTTAACCACATACTACACTATTGGTGGTTACTATCCATAGTTTTAGCTCATACGGGTCAAGAGTAACATGCAGTTTAGACTCATGCATCATGGAGCACTTCATTTTTTTATGGCATGTATAACTTCAAGAATTTTTCATTTATGGGACCAACATTTACACCATCTTTGCCAACTATCTTGTACGCACCATTTGTATAAACATCTCGAATAATATATGACCCATCCCATTTGGAGACTGTAGACACCAAATTTTTAAATCATTTGTATGTTTTTATTTCTGTTTTAGTAATAATTTCTATCTATTTTTATTTGTTAATTTCATGATTTTTTGTTTTAGACTGTTTGCATTTGTATAGCATTTTAGATCATTATTATCTATTATTTTATTTTAGTTTTCAGTTTTGTATTCGTTTGTTGACCTTTTAGCTGTTTATTTTTATTGTAAAATTTTTAGCACAAAATTTGTCAAAAGAAAAATTATGCATGAAAAATGTGTTTTATTTCTTTTGTTGTTTATTAATTGAAAAAAAAAAAGAAGAAAAAAAATCATTAATCAAGCACGAGAAAAATTTTAGTTTGGTTCTTATCTTTCGTTACTAGTTTTGTGCTTTTTATTTTTATTTAAAATACTATTTTTGTTTTTATTGTATTATTATTAAAAAAAAGAAGAAAAAAAAAAGAGTGCAATTCCATTTTTTCGGCCGACTGTTTTGTCCATCGTTGGGTACGATCGGATGATTGGAACTTGATTCCATTTTTTTTGCGGCTCTCATTAGGCCCCTTGATAGGAGGGTTTAGGGGTTGGAAGTTTCTATAAAAAGGAAAGAAACAGCCGAGAGGAGGGAGAGGTTTTTTGGACGGCAAAAAAAGAAAGAAACCAATAGAGAAAAACGAGACGGCTAGGGTTTGGAGGGAGCTAAAAGGGGAGGACGGCTGAGGAAAGGCAAGGGAAATAGAAGAACAAAAAATGGAGAGAAAGGGGTTATGACGGCTGAAAAATCTGGAGAGGAAAAGAACGGCTGACGGCTAAAAGCTGAGTGACGGAGAAAGGCAGCAAGGGGGCGGCTGAGTTGGAGAGATGGGGGGAGTTTTGAGAGGATAAGGAGAGGAGTGTGCGACGGCTGAGTGAGAGTGAGTGAGAAAGAGACCGAGAGGAAGGTGGAACCAGCGGAGAGTTTTGGAGAAAGAACAACCAAGAATCGAAGGACTCAGAGATGGGTTACTGATGCCGCTGCTGCCACCAGAATCCCCACCACCACCTGCAAATCCTCACCACAAAAAGCTTGAAAGAAAGCATTGTGAGCTACCCTTTTCCCTTTAAATTCAAGTTTCCTCTTAAAAGTTCAGATTTTTGAAGTCTTCTAAGTGTGGATTCACTGAATCGGTTTCAGATCTCTGTTTTTGTGGCTTAATATCTCTTCTTTTCTGTTTTATGGTCATCGGAAATCTGCCTTTTTGTTGGTGAAAAAACCTAGGAACTAAAAGTTATGTTTTGGAATCCGTATGGCCGAAAACTTGTGAACCAAAAGCTATTAACTTTCGCATGGTTTTCCTGTCATGAAACTGAATGCGTATGATTCGTGTGCGGTGAGTTGTGTTCTGAACAGCTTAGTAGTTTTCATGGTTTGAGTTTAGTTGTATATTCCACTAAATGGTAGTGTTCATTTGCTGCGTTTTATGTTAAGCTATAGCATGGCAGATTCATTACAGTAGCAGAATGTTTGCATTTGTTTTTGAGAAAAACTTCAGCTGTTGATCTAAATGAAGTTTCAGCTGAGTTATGTTCGTGTCCAGATGATCCATTGCTTCTTTTCTCTATTTTGGGTCAGTTAATGAATCGGTTAATGTATTAAGGTTTATTTCGTTTCATGGGAATATGTCTCGGCTGAGTGAAGGTGACATGAGTTTTTGCTTCGGATAAGTTTCTTTGCTGCATTTTAGTTCTTGTTTGCGATAGCCAGAGCCAACAAGCTACTGCATTTCCTTCGTTGCTGTCTTCTCCGCGGCTACTCACCGAATGTTGAATCCTTTTTCTAGTTAAATCTTATGCCTAAGTGTTTAATGATGAGGTTGTATGTCTTGGTTGAAGCTATAAAGGTTTTGTGTGAACCTAAGATGAGTTGCGGCAGCTTTTATTCTTCAAGTGTTTGCATGTTTTTCCAGAATTTTGCATAAGTATGAGATTTGCTAAGGTTTTTACCTGTTTGGATGGTGGCGGGTATGTAGTTTGCGCTTAGTTTAAAGCTGTGTGTTTGGGTTTGAAATCAGAATTTTGATAGACAAGCTGTGCGTTTGGATTTGTTTTGTTTGCTGAAAGCATAAAAGCAAAGTATTGCAGAAAACTTGCGGCACTTTTTCTTTTTCCTTCTATTGCTGTTTTTAGTTTTGCACTCTCGATGGTTAGCTCTGATTCTCTGTTTCAAATCCTGCTATGAAGTCGCATGTTTAGTCGATGATGGATAGGTAGAATTTTGGTTTCTTGTTGAATTTGCTTGCATGATAAAATGGAAAGAAAAGTGCGGCTGAATTGGTGCAGAAAAGAAAGGCTTCTACGTAATTTGCATGCATGGATAATTTCTGAAAAATTGCACTTTGGCCCCTAAGTCTTCCTTTGTTTCACTATGGCCCAAACAATTGAAAAAATCAATCAAATTGATCCCTCCAACTTTCTTTTTCCTTTCAATTAGATCCTAATTTTGTGAATCATGGACTGTTTAGTTATTTAAATGCTTTCAATGGTTCAACTTCATGTTTATCTGGTTATTTGAGGTGCCTTGACCCTTTTATTGTTTTGAAACTAATATTTCCTTCATTTCATCACAAACGGGGAGGTATAACTTCTTTTATCCATTTTTTTGTCCCTCTTTTATGTGATCCAACGTGCTAAGTGAGAATTGCATTTCTACTTTGCTTTCCTTGCCTTTCCTTAATTCCTTTCATTTATTTCATTTACTTTTGCTTTTATTAAGTTATTCTTTTATGGGGTATGTGTACACCTCTTGGCTTGTAATAGATAGGGCTTGGAGAGCATTTTTATTCATTTTTCCTCTTCCCCATTTGTTTTAGTTAGCAAATGTAATAGGTTCATTAGCTTGATTGCTTGCTTTTGTTGCTACGTGTTAATTTGCTTTATTAGGCTCTTGCATTTAGTCGAGCATGCTAATTGTTATGTGCTATGTGTTTATAGGTGACTTGCATTTCTACTTGCTTTCTATAATCGTAGATGAATATGATGGATGAATGCGTATACCATGGCTAGTCCAATGCTAGTCATGGTCCTCCCTTTTAATCCTCACAAGTCCAACGCTTGTGATAAAGCATTTAGTGAAGGGTTAGTCCAATGCTAGACCCATTAGGCCCGTCCTTCTCGCTAGTGCATTTTTTGTATGTCTCACTACATTTCATGCATTTTTCCTAGTTTTCTAGCATTTGGCATGCCCCTCCAACCCTTTCCCTTTCATTTTAGGTTTTTGCATTTTCATGCTAGTTATAGGGTACATTTGCTTGAGAGTCCTCTTTCGGTAAGGGAAACGAGCGAGTGTGGCTACAAAATAGCCTTAACACGCTAGTCCTTCCTTCTAATCAAAGGGAAAATTAAAATCATGAAGTTAAGAGTCATTCCCGTACCCGACTTGATGCATTTCTCTAGGTTCATACACTCTCATTTTTATCATATCACCTCCTCACTTTTTTATCCACATTTTCTCACTACTTACATTTTTCGCAATCCACATGCCATGTTTGCACATTCTTTTTCTTTTATTTATTTTCTACCTCACAAATTGCACCCAAATTGCACTTATATGCACTTACTACCATTATACCATATTTTCATCCACTTGCACACAAACACCTTTATTTTCTCAATGGGCACACATGCACTTTTCTTACATTTGCACACATGCACTTTTCTTACATTTGCACACTTATACTTACATTTGTATTTTTATTTTATTTTGCATTCTTTTTACATTTTCACACTTGCACTCATATTTGGGTCTTCATTTGCATTACCCGTGACCTCTATGAGAGTTTTTCTTATTGGCCATCACAACTCATGTGGTTGGGACAAAAAAGCCTCATAAGAGACATTTTAGATTTAGGATTGCATTTTTTTTCATATCCATTAGTCACATCCAACATGCAACACATACTTTGGGTAGAAGAATTAGGAAAAGAAGGGCTAAGTCACGCAACTAGCTTTGGCTAGGGTAAGGGAGTGCCTTAGGCTTTGCCTTTGCCTTCTCCCTTATCAAATGTGACCCCCGATCCCTTTCTTTGGTTACGTAGATCTAAAAAATTCTTTAAAAAGGGTTTGTTTACTTTTCTTTCCAAAAACAAAATCATTTTTTGGGTGACTTGGTACACCCTAACTATATACCAAGTGGCGACTCCTTTTCTATCTAAACCCTTTTGTTCGGCCAAACCGTCGCATTTCACAATCCCACGACCTTTTATTTTCACTTTCACACACGTTCACATACATATCCTACACACTACTTTCACACATCAAAAAGTGGGGATCTTTTTAAGTTAGAGTCTAGTTGCATTAGTGAGCCCCAACCTCATGCATTCATGTTAGAATTTTCCTAAGTTAGAGTCAATCTCACCCTTTTTAGGCACATTAGGCACGAGGGAAGGGGTTCCACCCCTTTTACATGCTTTTATTGTATTTCTTTTCTTAATTGCTCCCAATATGTTATGTGTACTATCAATTGCACTAACCATTTCGTTGTTTTTTTTGCTTGCATTCATGTGCCTTAACAATAAGAGGTCTGTTTGGCTCTCTTTTAGTGACTTACCCACTAGATAACTCACATGTTTAAATTTCAGTTATTACACTTAATTTTCAATAAATACATTTCATTTTTAGACCTTTTCCCCCCGATGCATTATTTATGTCCTTTAGACCATATTTGTCACATATTTACATCGCTTTAATAAACTGGCATCATGCATCCACCTTAAAAGGGAATGCCATTTAGGGGATCCCGTACTAGGAATAAACCGCCTTGTGTCTCGGATATATAATCCAATGAGACTTGCACATTTACATTTTGTACCATCCGAAAGGGTAGTACATGAGGTAAGGTAGAATCCGATCTTTTCGAAGACGGCAAAGCAATTTTTGAACCATTAGAATATGAGCATCTAATAATCATCTTTTGGCCGTTTTAACATAGTTGGTAAAAATCCCTTACTTAAAGGACAATAACTTGAAGAAATTCACAAATAATTCCTCACTATTGAGACGATAAATAAATTGAGGTCAAAATTTGATTTTAGAAGGCTTATAGACTAATGCATCGCAATAAATGTTTGGAACTGATACGAAATATGGGCCGCTTATGGGCCATGTTTTGGGCTGCAAGAGATTGAATCTTTTAGTAATAGTTAGTAGTTTATTTTCTAGATTTCTATTTTATTTGCTAGGAATAAATTCGGTCCAAGACCTCATGTTGAGTTGGATCCGATTTATAGAGTCTAGGCTCACTATAACTTAAGTTGGTTAATTAGCTTTTATTGGGTTATGTTGGGCCAGCTTAAAGCCTTCATTGGATCGATTATAAGCTGACCATTAGATAGTGGATTTGAGTAGTGGAATCGGGCCAAAGGCCTAGCCTAGCCGAGTTAGGGTTTTCAAGTCACTTTAGGTTTTCAAGTTGTAAGGCTATATATAGCCTAGGTTTTCATTCAATAAGGAGGAGTTCAGATTTTATAAAATATATGTGAGTTATTTCACTCTCTCTTGCCTCAAGAGAATTTCCTTTGAATACTTGAGAATTAATCTCAAGCTGTTCATTGAACTTATCAATCAAGTAGTCTCCTTGATTGTGGCGTTCGTCTATCCATACTTTTGGTTCACTAAATTTGCTAGTCGTGGGTTAAGGAATCTCCTTAGTTCGTGGCTCGTGATTCTAGAAGGGTCAAAGTTCCGCCAATCATCCCAACTTGGTGTTCGTCTAGATCCGTCTCACATCAGTTGGTATCAGAGCTAGTCGACGACATCAAGTATATCCCGTAGAGGTTCTTTGTTTTTCTCCTTTTCTTTTTCTTCGTAAGTTTTCTAGTATTTGTCTTCAATTCTGGTCGTGTCTTTCTTTGTGTCAAGTCCGATTGTTATTACAAAAAAAGAAAAAAAAAGGTACTGTAGCATCGTACTGTTCATCGCTACTGTAGCGATACTGTTCACCGCGCCGCACTGTAGCGATACTGTTCATCGCTACTGTAGCGACACTGTTCATCCCGAAAAAAAAAACTTTTGTTCATAGCTTGTGTTTCTTTCTTATTTTGGTGTCTTGTTATATTGTTCTTGAAGTTTTGTGTTGGTTTAGAGTAAAAAAAAAAAATCCAGCCGCTAGGGTTTCCTTGGGCGCAAGTTTCTTGCCAAATCTGTCCAAACTTTAGTTTATTCCACCAAGTTGTTTTAATTAATTTCCTAAACTGATTTTGTGGTTGAACTTGTTTGGGGTTGGAATCTTGGAGAGGGACTACCATAATCTAGGGTTTCTTGAGTTTCTTGAAACTAATCTTGAAGTCTCAAAATCTTGATACATGTTTTGATAGTTATTGGAGGATTGAAGGAGAACATTGGTTTGACATTAAATTCTGGAATTTTACCCAAGAACAGCCGAGTAATTGTGTGTTCTTAGAGTCAAAAAAAAAATAGAAAAAAAGAAAAAGAGAAAGGGCACTCGGGTAGCAAACAACAAAGAAGGAAGCCGCACTTTTATTTGCCAAATTCTGTCTTGTTGCAATTGTTTCAACAAACCAGAAAATTACATCAAGAAAAAGGCTACTCAAAAGTTTTGACCAACCTCCTCTTGAAAATCTTGCACACCTTGAGCCTTGATCACTTGTATCACCCGTTGAGTCTTTTGAGGATCTTGACCATCTTGATTCTTGAAGATTTGCACTTCCCTACGTATAAACAGTTTCTTGTACGTCCTTGCATCCATACGGGGCTTTCTTGGCTTAGGAGTAAACCTCTTGGGAGTTTCTTGAGCAGGCCGCTTGGGGTATTCTTGGGTGACGTTGCTTGTGTCATCTTGTGAAGCCATTGTTAGCACCAAGCGTCAAAACTGTCCTTGTGTGGAGCAAAGAGGGGAGGGCCGAATTGTTGTTCTTGAGGGAGAGTAAGGGACGAAAATTTTGAGGGGATTTAAGAAGAGGTAATTCTGGAAAATTTTGGGGTTAGGAAGCTACCAAATCTGGAAAAATTTTTAGGAAATTCCAGCCGACTTTGAGGGGAATTTAAAAAGACAAGAAATCTGGAATTTTTTTCGTGGAAGCTATTCTGATTTGATAAGGTAACAAATCTGGAAATTTTCAGCGGTTAGGAAGCTACCAAATTCTGTTTTGCAGCCGACTTTGGAAGGTTTAAAAGGAGCAGAAATCTGGAAATTTTTTTAGCTACCAAATTCTGATTTGTTATAGCCGACTTTAGGAAGGTTTTTGGAGAGGGAATCTGAAAAATTTTGGTAATAATTCTGTTTGGTTAGCCGACTTTAAGGAAATTTCCAAATAAGTCCAACACCTAACTTGTTTCCAAAAATCAATTGGGCAATTAAGTAAAGCACTTGGGAACTCCATCATCGTACTTGGACTTTCTTTTTCTTTGTACATCAATTTTTTCCTCTTCCATTCCTTATTCATTACTTGAGCTTTCCATTTCTACTTTTTGTTTCCTTGTTCCTTTGATACAATTGGGAGCTATATTGATTAAAGTTTGATTGAACTTCCTTGAGAAAATTTCTGATTTCTTCAAAGGAAACAAACAAGTGGTTTGAGAAGTGAATTGGTGAGAGCATTAGAGTGCCATACACACTTGAGTGAAAACACGAGAGGAGTGAAACACGTAAGGGAGCGAGTGAGGACTGTTCTACTAATTTTTGTTGAGTTTTGCAGGTAATAAAAGTATGAGACAAACGAATGCTCAACTGGAGCTTCACCATCTTGTGCCTAAAGGAGTAAATACTGTGGCATTGCGTGAGATAACTGAGCAATTGGAAATCATCAAAGCTCAAAAAAAATGATTGGTTTTATACACGTTGCCATATCAAGGATAAAGTTTGCAGCTTAGCCATTGATAAGGGTTGTGAAGTTAATCTCGCAAGTACTGTCTTGGTTGAGAAATTGAATCTTCCAACCATTGATCATCTTCGACCTTACAAGTTGCAAAGTGATAGTGGTGATATTTGGATTACTAAGCACATACTTGTTCCTTTTCGTATTGGTCAATACGTGGATGAGGTGTTGTGTGATGTGGTTCCCATTCAAGTGACGCATGTGCTGTTGGGACAATGGTGGATGTTTAATCGAGAAGTCAAATATGATGGATATACTAATAAGTATTCCTTCACATTTAATGGCCGTCGTACCAGGCTTGTGTCACTTAACTCTAAGCAACTTTGTATTGATCTAGCATACATGAAGAGTGAGCATGAGCGTTATAGTATGAAGAAAGAGCTGGAGGAGAGAATTGTGACTGAAGAGGTAAAATTCGAGGGAGTTGAAAAGGAGAAAGAGGTTGAGAATAATGAGGGGAAAAAGTCAGCTACTGAGCATGAAAAAGAGATTAAAAATTCTAAGAGTAAGCTGATTGTGAGAAAGGATGTGAGATCATATGTTTTTTCTAACGATCTTGACTCTACTTTGTTTAGTGTTTCTACTTTTATGCAGGTTAAGCAAGGAAAAATTGAGTTGATCTTGGCATGTTCTATGCCTAAATCCATTGGTGAATATCAAACTTTTCATGGAGTTTGCACCTTAAGTGTTGTCTCTCTTTGTCATCCACTGATGTTCAACGTCAACCATGAGCCTGATTTGCTTGTTGGGAGGAATAATGAAGTTTCAAAGGGAGTTTCTACACTTGAAACTTGTTATAAATTTCCTTCTTATTTTGTTGGTGACAATCCTTTCCTCATTGGTCCAAATTCTGATTCCTTACAACCTGATTTTATTCTTCAATTTGAAGGTTCAGAAGCTGCCTATCTCGATCTTACTCCATTTGTGCAAGATAGGCCATACCAACAACAACTTGCAATGAATTTTGTAACTTTGCAAAATCATGTCCGGGACTTTTCTAACCTGATTGAGCATCACTATGAAGATCCTTATCTTGTGAATGTGAATGGTAAGCTATCAAGTGATTTTATACCTACAAATGCTAATCGTGTGATTTATTGTGTAGGTCCAAATTCGACCATTCATGACACAGGACTGATTAGAGAGCTTTGGAGTGGTTGGAGTCAAGCCTTGAGTTTTCCATGGCAGATTGTGAGCATTTTCAAGCTAACCAAGAGACATGTGCACCGAATTACAATAATCATGACGTATGCAAGTATCATCCATTCTAAGAGAGCCAATATGTGGAGATTTGAAGTTTGATACAGCCAACTCTTGTAGTACCATTCATTTCCAAACACGATTTGAGGACAAATCTTTTTTTTTAAGAGGGGGGGAATGATACGAAATATGGGCCGCTTATGGGCCATGTTTTGGGCTGCAAGAGATTGAATCTTTTAGTAATAGTTAGTAGTTTATTTTCTAGATTTCTATTTTATTTGCTAGGAATAAATTCGGTCCAAGACCTCATGTTGAGTTGGATCCGATTTATAGAGTCTAGGCTCACTATAACTTAAGTTGGTTAATTAGCTTTTATTGGGTTATGTTGGGCCAGCTTAAAGCCTTCATTGGATCGATTATAAGCTGACCATTAGATAGTGGATTTGAGTAGTGGAATCGGGCCAAAGGCCTAGCCTAGCCGAGTTAGGGTTTTCAAGTCACTTTAGGTTTTCAAGTTGTAAGGCTATATATAGCCTAGGTTTTCATTCAATAAGGAGGAGTTCAGATTTTATAAAATATATGTGAGTTATTTCACTCTCTCTTGCCTCAAGAGAATTTCCTTTGAATACTTGAGAATTAATCTCAAGCTGTTCATTGAACTTATCAATCAAGTAGTCTCCTTGATTGTGGCGTTCGTCTATCCATACTTTTGGTTCACTAAATTTGCTAGTCGTGGGTTAAGGAATCTCCTTAGTTCGTGGCTCGTGATTCTAGAAGGGTCAAAGTTCCGCAAAACATCCAAACTTGGTGTTCGTCTAGATCCGTCTCACATCAGGAACTACCAGTGGATAGATCAATTTTTGAATAAACCATCAATTTCATTCAATCCATTGGACCATTTTATTCATCAACTTCATCCAGTCTACTTTATCAATTTGTTCATTTTTAGGGCAATCTAGTCGATTTTGAATTCATTTGACTAATTTACTCATTTTTGGGCAATCTAGTCGATTTTGAATAAATCACCAATTTCATTCAATTCATTTGATTAGTTTACCCATTCTTAGGGCAATCTTATCGATTTTGAATAAACCATCAAGTTCATCCAATCCATTTTGTCAATTCAAATTTAGGACAATCTAATCATTTTTGAATAAATTATTAACTCCATTTCATTCATTTGGCCAATTCACCCATTTTTTGGGCAATCGAACCGATTTTGAATAAATCAAGTTTCGTTCAATCTATTTGACCAATTTACCCTTTTTAGGGTGATCCGATTAATTTTGGATAAATCAAATTTCATTCAATTCATTTGACTAATTTACCTATTTTTAGGGCAATTCGGTCGTTTTGAATAAATCATCAATTTTATCCAATCCGTTTGACCCGCTTTTTTTCCTTTAGGGTTTAAGTCTAAGGTTCACTGAATAAAAGTAATCGAGACATTGCAACCTCTTCTACACATCATTTTATGATCAAAGCAGGCAATCCATTCGGACTTCGTCCTCATTTTTTAAGACAAATGTCTCTTCTCACTCCAATTGGTCAATTTTTTCAAATCATTTTTTCACTCAATCAGTTGATCGGATTCATCAGGTATTGTATGGTGCCTACCCTAGAGGATTGCATTTTCATGCTAGGCCTACCCTTGGCATAAAAGGGTTCCCCCCATAGGACATGCATACCGATTCTGCAATTTTGCTTACTAACTCTGGGTATTTTTCCCTTTTATTTTTTCCCCTCCCCTTGCATTCATAAAAATGTTTCAATAAGGTGAAAATATTTTTTCTATATCTGATAACAATTTTTGATCCAGAAAGTGTGAAAAGTATTACTTGACTCTTGGGCAGACCCTGCGATGAAAACATGAAGAATCTATTTGGAAGCGTTAGGCTAAAACCTCTAAGAGATTTCATAATTGTTTTTCAAAGGAAAATTCTGTATATTTAACTTGTTAATACATTTTTGGCCCAAAAGAAAAGGAGACAAAAAGTGTATATATGTGGAGCTCTTTAGAAGTTTTTCTCTTCTCATTTGTGTTGTAATTGAACAAGAAATTTTGTTTGAAACCTTTTCAGCAATAAAGTTTTTAGATAATTATTGTATTCATGTACATTTCATTCTTTTGCTCATCGGAGATTTCATGATAAATTTTGGGAAATAAAGCTAAATTGAGATTTTCTCAACCTCCAGCCTGAAATTTCACGAGTATCTGCTTTCTAAAATCCTTACGTACACTCAATTGGTGATCCGAGCTATACAATAAGAGTGCTCAAAGTTTAAAAATAAAAAATAAAAAAAGGGGGTGAGCGGTCACTCAAAAGGCCCAATGAGATACCTTTTCTCCTTCACTTAACCCCAAAATAAAATCAGTCACATTGATTGATAAATTACAAATTGGGGTAATCTTTACTTGAAAAATATCCATTGTGTCTAATTATATTCAATTCACATCTAAGTGAAAGCAAAAATGTGCATTATCCTTGTTTATTTTGGAAATTTGGAATGATACTTCGAGCGTTCGTTTCTCTACCCATACAGATTTTATCATTTGCTCTCCCATTTGAGCCTTTGAAAGAATAATTTCGTTTCAAATAAGAGTCTTAATGATCACTACCTTACATTGGAAAGTTCTTAGGAGTGGATTTTCAATGACCATTTCGTTACTTTGGTTGTCATGAGGTGTAAGAATGATGCTTTGGCCATCGTTTCTACAATCTAAACACTGTTTTACCCCTTGCATCCTCATTTGAGCTAAAATCGATGGTTCTTTTCAAAGCACCTATGATCGCACCCCACATTGGGGAAGGAGATTGGAGAATTTTTCCAAAAAGGAGGAAAAAGCAAAATGCTAAAATTAAAAGAAAGAGAGAACCCCGAATGGGAAAATTTATTCTACCTGGGCTTCAATTTTAAAAAAAGAAGAAAGAAGAGAAAAAAAGAAAAAAAAAAGAAAAAAAAAGAGAAAAAGAAAGAGAGAAAAAGAAAAGAAAGAAAAGTTGTCCAGTGGATCCTCTATGTTTCACGGATATGGATGAACGGAAGTCATCCTCGGTTAATTGATTCAGATGCATGCAAAGAATTTCGCATTAATGGAAGTTCTCTTTCAGAGTTAATGTAAGGAACGGAATGAAAAGTCAGGCTCTCTTCTTTTCCAATCAAACATTCTATCCCTAGTTATCCCTTTTGAGCCTTCAAAATAAATTATTTCGTTTGGCAACCCCTGAGAATCGCAACCCCACACTGGGGCAAGTTTGAGTTGAAAAAGAAAAGAAAAGTCCCAAGAGGTGAAAAGTGATAAAGCAATAAAAGAAAAAGAAAAAAAAGAACCTCGGTTGAGCATAAACTGGGGCAAATTTTGAAATTTCAAAGGAATGGCGGAAGGCCAAAAGAAAAATCAATCAAAAAGAGAAAGTTGAAAGAGAAAAGAACCTCAATTGAGAATAAATTGGGGCAAGTTCTGATTTAACCCTAAAATAGGGTTGCCACAATAATGCGATCTCAGGTCATTCAAACAGCTTTCGAAATCCGCTTTCAAGCCTTAACCTTTCTAAGCACCCCACCTGACCCCATTACAAAAGCCGGAAGCCCTGACTTCTGTTCTTTGCAATTTCTCTGCCAAGAGATTTTTTAATTGGCAAGTGATGCTTCTATACTGATGCCGAGAAGTTTTTTAGATGTATTTCTGAATTGATTAGATGAGGTTGACACCGCTCATCATGTGAAAATCCACAAGCGCACCTTTGAAAAGAAAAAGCAAAATGAATGCAAAGGAAATGTAAAAATTTCGATGCTGAAGTCCCCGTTAAGTGATGATGAGAGTCACCAAATCTGAGATCTTTGAGTTCAAAATAGGGGCAATTTTGGAAAAATGCGATCTTCGGTGCAATGTCCTTGAAAGTTTTATTCTTTAACTATCGTTTTCAAGTCACATTACAAGCTCATAAAGTCCATCGCTGACTTATCCTTCATGACAACCCAAAGTGAGGATTATGCTCATAAGAATCCATCAATCATTTGTGATCTTAAGGCTATAACTTGTTTCCACATGTTTAGCTATCGTTTTTGTCCACACGTCACAAACCGAAAAAGCTTATATGTGACTAAATTTTCTTAAGAAATAAGGGTGACAAACTATTTGCTTTCACTAAGATGTGATGTGGAATGGATTACATACCATTGGGCACAAAAATAAGACAGATCTTAACCTCTCATTTTCCCTTAGCCTTCTCAAAAGCAGAAATAATGCCTACTTAATTGGTCTTGAAAGAGGAGCTAACAAGAAGTGGTGACCCTTTACCCAAAGCATCAATGCTAAAGGGAGAAAGGAATCATTTGAAATTGGGTATTATTTTGAGAAATTCATCATGAAATTTTCTATTAGGGAACATAGTTTCTTACTTTGTTCAAATAAATGGAGAGTCATCCAAACAAATTTTTGCAACGAAATGGGCCCCCACTGGGGCAAATTTTCATTTGAGAGATTTTGCAAAATAGGCCCACATTGGGACAATTTTTCATTTGAGAGATTTTGCAAAATAGGCCCACACTGGGGCAAATTTTTTTTTATTTGTGAGATTTCGCAAAATAAGCCCATACAGTGGCAAATATTTTATAGTCCATTTGAGGATTTCGTCAAAGAGTCAAGCAAGACTTTCAAATCAATCACACTGTTCTTTCCATGAGTAGTAGTTGCAATATTTTAAAATAAAGTGCATGTTGTACTTTGGCAAGCCCCCGTGCAGGTATTCGTGGCTGAAAATAATGAAGAAACATCCAGTGAGGCGGAAGGCCGATACTGCAAAGAGAAGCAAGAAGAAAGAGGAAAAATGGACCCGATACTGGGGCAAATTATTTTGGAAAAGATTCTCTCGAAAAAAAAAAAAGAAGTCAGAAAATCAAAAAAATCAAATCCAATTTCTTATTTCTTGAAAAATCCAATTTTCATTCCTTGTTGGCAAGTTTGAGCGTCCGCCACGCACCCTTCTACCTCCTTTCTTGACAACCACATTTAATTCACTGCCTTCAACCACCGTTAGCATCGAGTCTATCTCACTAACGTGTGCATTTTTATTCCGCCGTCGTTAGCATCGAGTCTATCTCACAAACGTGTGCGTTTTTATTCCGCCGCCATTAGCATCGAGTCTATCTCACTAACGTGTGCGTTTTTATTCAACCACCGTTAGCATCGAGTCTATCTCACTAACGTGTGCGTTTTTATTCCCCCACCGTTAGCATCGAGTCTATCTCACTAACGTGTGCGTTTTTATTCCGCCGCCGTTAGCATCGAATCTATCTCACTAACATGTGCGTTTTTATTCCCCCACCGTTAGTATCGAGTCTATCTCACTAACGTGTGCTTTTTTATTCTGCCGCCGTTAGCATCGAGCGTTTTTATTCCGCCGCCGTTAGCATCGAGTCTATCTCACTAACGTGTGCATTTTTATTCAACCACCGTTAGCATCGAGTCTATCTCACTAACGTGTGCGTTTTTATTTCGCCGCCGTTAGCATCGAGTCTATCTCACTAACGTGTGCGTTTTTATTCCGCCGCCGTTAGCATTGAGTCTATCTCACTAACGTGTGCATTTTTTTTTCCGCCTCCGTTAGCATTGAGTCTATCTCACTAACGTGTGCGTTTTATTCCCACCATTAGCATTGAGTCTATCTCACTAACGTGTGCGTTTTTATTCTCCCACCGTTAGCATCGAGTCTATCTCACTAACGTGTGCGTTTTTATTCCGCCGCCGTTAGTATCGAGTCTATCTCACTAACGTGTGCATTTTTTTTCCGCCTCCGTTAGAATTGAGTCTATCTCACTAACGTGTGCGTTTTTATTTCCCACCATTAGCATTGAGTCTATCTCACTAACGTATGCGCTTTCATTCCACCGTTAGCATCGAGTCTATCTCACTAACGCGTGCGTTTTTTATTCTATCACCGTTAGCATCGAGTCTATCTCACTAACGTGTGCATTTTTATTCTACCACCGTTAGCATCGAATCTATCTCACTAACGTGTGCGTTTTTTATTCAACCCCGTTAGCATCGAGTCTATCTCACTAACGTGTGCGTTTTTTATTCAACCCCGTTAGCATCGAGTCTATCTCACTAACGTATGCGCTTTCATTCCACCGTTAGCATCGAGTCTATCTCACTAACGCGTACGTTTTTTATTTTACCACCGTTAGCATCGAATCTATCTCACTAACGCGTGCGTTTTTTATTCTATCACCGTTAGCATCGAGTCTATCTCACTAACGCGTGCGTTTTCATTCTATCCCCGTTAGCATCGAGTCTATCTCAGTAACGCGTGCGTTTTCATTCCACCACCGTTAGCATCGGGTCTATCTCACTAACGTGTGTGTTGTTTTAGTTTATCTCCAATAGCATTGAGTTCGTCCCGCTAACGTGCCTTTCTATTTTCGATTTTCTCGACAGGCTCGAGTTTATTCCCACTGACCGATGGTCAAGACATTTCATTTGCACTGCCGCTAAACATGGGTCAGTCCCGTTTTAAATTCTTGTTCGGGTCAGACCCGTTTAAATTTCTGTTCGGGTCAGTCCCGTTTTAAATTCCTGTTCGGGTCAGTCCCGTTTAAATTTCTGTTCGGGTCAGTCCCGTTTTAAATTCCTGTTCGAGTCAGTCCCGTTTTTAAATTTTTTTTCGGGTCTGTCCCGTTTTAAATTCCTGTTCGGGTCTGTCCCGTTTAAATTCCTGTTCGGGTCAGTCCCGTTTAAATTTTCTGTCTCGGGTCAGCCCCGATTTTAAATTTCTTTCTCGAGTCAGTCCCGATTAAATTTTCTGTTTTAATTTTCTTGTCTGGGTCAGTCCCATTTCACAAGTTTGTCCAAGGGGTCAGTCCCCATTTCTAAAACGTCCATCGTTCAAGACGTTCGCAGCCAAATAACACAGGTAAGTATTTGGTGTCTGTTTCTTTGTCTCAAGTTTTTCCAAAACTCAAACAAAGAGGGGCAAACTGTAGACACCAAATTTTTAAATCATTTGTATGTTTTTATTTCTGTTTTAGTAATAATTTCTATCTATTTTTATTTGTTAATTTCATGATTTTTTGTTTTAGACTGTTTGCATTTGTATAGCATTTTAGATCATTATTATCTATTATTTTATTTTAGTTTTTAGTTTTGTATTCGTTTGTTGACCTTTTAGCTTTTTATTTTTATTGTAAAATTTTTAGCACAAAATTTGTCAAAAGAAAAATTAGGCATCAAAAAATGTGTTTTATTTCTTTTGTTGTTTATTAATTGAAAAAAAAAAGAAGAAAAAAAATCATTAATCAAGCACGAGAAAAATTTTAGTTTGGTTCTTATCTTTCATTACTAGTTTTGTGGTTTTTATTTTTATTTAAAATACTATTTTTGTTTTTATTGTATTATTATAAAAAAAAAGAAGAAAAAAAAAAGAGTGTGGAATTCCATTTTTTTGGCCGACTGTTTTGTCCATCGTTGGGTACGATCGGATGACTGGAACTTGATTCCATTTTTTTGCGGCACTCATCAGGCCTCTTGATAGGAGGGTTTAGGGGTTGGAAGTTCCTATAAAAAGGAAAGAAACAGCCGAGAGGAGGGAGAGGTTTTTTGGACGGCAAAAAAAGAAAGAAACCAATAGAGAAAAACGAGACGGCTAGGGTTTGGAGGGAGCTAAAAGGGGAGGACGGCTGAGGAAAGGCAAGGGAAATAGAAGAACAAAAAAAGGAGAGAAAGGGGTTATGACGGCTGAAAAATCTGGAGAGGAAAAGAACGGCTGACGGCTAAAAGCTGAGTGACGGAGAAAGGCAGCAAGGGGGCGGCTGAGTTGGAGAGATAGGGGGAGTTTTGAGAGGATAAGGAGAGGAGCGTGCGACGGCTGAGTGAGAGTGAGTGAGAAAGAGACCGAGAGGAAGGTGGAACCAGCGGAGAGTTTTGGAGAAAGAACAACCAAGAATCGAAGGACTCGGAGATGGGTTACTGATGCCGCTGCTGCCACCAGAATCCCCACCACCACCTGCAAATCCTCACCGCAAAAAGCTTGAAAGAAAGCATTGTGAGCTACCCTTTTCCCTTTAAATTCAAGTTTCCTCTTAAAAGTTCAGATTTTTTAGGTCTTCTAAGTGTGGATTCACTGAATCGGTTTCAGATCTCTGTTTTCGTGGCTTAATATCTCTTCGTTTCTGTTTTATGGTAATCGGAAATCTGCCTTTTTGTTGGTGAAAAAACCTAGGAACTAAAAGTTATGTTTTGGAATCCGTATGGCCGAAAACTTGTGAACCAAAAGCTATTAACTTTCGCATGGTTTTCCTGTCATGAAACTGAATGCGTATGATTCGTGTGCGATAAGTTGTGTTCTGAATAGCTTAATAGTTTTCATGGTTTGAGTTTAGTTGTATATTCCACTAAATGGTAGTGTTCATTTGCTGCGTTTTATGTTAAGCTATAGCATGGCAGATTCATTACAGTAGCAGAATGTTTGCATTTGTTTTTGAGAAAAACTTCAGCTGTTGATCTAAATGAAGTTTCAGCTGAGTTATGTTCGTGTCCAGATGATCCATTGCTTCTTTTCTCTATTTTGGGTCAGTTAATGAATCGGTTAATGTATTAAGGTTTATTTCGTTTCATGGGAATATGTCTCGGCTGAGTGAAGGTGACATGAGTTTTTGCTTCGGATGAGTTTCTTTGCTGCATTTTAGTTCTTGTTTGCGATAGCCAGAGCCAACAAGCTGCTGCATTTCCTTCGTTGCTGTCTTCTCCGCGGCTACTCACCTAATGTTGAATCCTTTTTCTAGTTAAATCTTATGCCTAAGTGTTTAATGATGAGGTTGTATGTCTTGGTTGAAGCTATAAAGGTTTTGTGTGAACCTAAGATGAGTTGCAGCAGCTTTTATTCTTCAAGTGTTTGCATGTTTTTCTAGAATTTTGCATAAGTATGAGATCTTGCTAAGGTTTTTACCTGTTTGGATGGTGGCGGGTATGTAGTTTGCGCTTAGTTTAAAGCTGTGTGTTTGGGTTTGAAATCAGAATTTTGATAGACAAGCTGTGCGTTTGGATTTGTTTTGTTTGCTGAAAGCATAAAAGAAAAGTATTGCAGAAAACTTGCGGCACTTTTTCTTTTTCCTTCTATTGCTGTTTTTAGTTTTGCACTCTCGATGGTCAGCTCTGATTCTCTGTTTCAAATCCTGCTATGAAGTCGCATGTTTAGTCAATGATGGATAGGTAGAATTTTGGTTTCTTGTTGAATTTGCTTGCATGATAAAATGGAAAGAAAAGTGCGGCTGAATTGGTGCAGAAAAGAAAGGCTTCTACGTAATTTGCATGCATGGATAATTTCTGAAAAATTGCACTTTGGCCCCTAAGTCTTCCTTTGTTTCACTATGGCCCAAACAATTGAAAAAATCAATCAAATTGATCCCTCCAACTTTCTTTTTCCTTTCAATTAGATCCTAATTTTGTGAATCTTGGACTGTTTAGTTATTTAAATGCTTTCAATGGTTCAACTTCATGTTTATCTGGTTATTTGAGGTGCCTTGACCCTTTTTATTGTTTTGAAACTAATATTTCCTTCATTTCATCACAAACGGGGAGGTATAACTTCTTTTATCCATTTTTTTGTCCCTCCTTTATGTGATCCAACGTGCTAAATGAGAATTACATGTCTACTTTGCTTTCCTTGCCTTTCCTTAATTCCTTTCATTTATTTCATTTACTTTTGCTTTTATTAAGTTATTCTTTTATGGGGTATGTGTACACCTCTTGGCTTGTAATAGATAGGGTTTGGAGAGCATTTTTATTCATTTTTCCTCTTCCCCATTTGTTTTAGTTAGCAAATGTAATAGGTTCATTAGCTTGATTGCTTGCTTTTGTTGCTACGTGTTAATTTGCTTTATTAGGCTCTTGCATTTAGTCGAGCATGCTAAGTGTTATGTGCTATGTGTTTATAGGTGACTTGCATGTCTACTTGCTTTCTATAATCGTAGATGAATATGATGGATGAATGCGTATACCATGGCTAGTCCAATGCTAGTCATGGTCCTCCCTTTTAATCCTCACAAGTCCAACGCTTGTGATAAAACATTTAGTGAAGGGTTAGTCCAATGCTAGACCCATTAGGCCCGTCCTTCTCGCTAGTGCATTTTTTGTATGTCTCACTACATTCCATGCATTTTTCCTAGTTTTCTACCATTTGGTATGCCCCTCCAACCCTTTCCCTTTCATTTTAGGTTTTTGCATCTTCATGCTAGTTATAGGGTACATTTGCTTGAGAGTCCCCTTTCGGTAAGGGAAACGAGCGAGTGTGGCTACAAAATAGCCTTAGCACGCTAGTCCTTCCTTCTAATCAAAGGAAAAATTAAAATCATGAAGTTAGGAGTCATTCCCGTACCCGACTTGATGCATTCCTCTAGGTTCATACACTCTCATTTTTATCATATCACCTCCTCACTTTTTTATCCACATTTTCTCACTACTTACATTTTTCGCAATCCACATGCCATGTTTGCACATTCTTTTTCTTTTATTTATTTTCTAACTCACGAATTGCACCCAAATTGCACTTATATGCACTTACTACCATTATACCATATTTTCATCCACTTACACACAAACACCTTTATTTTCTCAATGGGCACACATGCACTTTTCTTACATTTGCACACATGCACTGTTCTTACATTTGCACACTTATACTTACATTTGTATTTTTATTTTATTTTGCATTCTTTTTACATTTTCACACTTGCACTCATATTTGGGTCTTCATTTGCATTACCCGTGACCTCTATGAGAGTTTTTCTTATTGGTCATCACAACTCATGTGGTTGGGACCAAAAAACCTCATAAGAGACATTTTAGATTTAGGATTGCATTTTTTTTCATATCCATTAGTCACATCCAACATGCAACACATACTTTGGGTAGAAGAATTAGGAAAAGAAGGGTTAAGTCACGCAACTAGCTTTGGTTAAGGTAAGGGAGTGCCTTAGACTTTGCCTTTGCCTTCTCCCTTATCAAATTTGACCTCCGATCCCTTTTTTTGGTTACGTAGATCTAAAAAATTCTTTAAAAAGGGTTTGTTTACTTTTCTTTCCAAAAATAAAATCATTTTTTGGGTGACTTGGTACACCCTAACTCTATACCAAGTAACGACTCCTTTTCTATCTAAAACCCTTTTGTTTGGCCAAACCGTCGCATTTCACAATCCCACGGCCTTTTATTTTCACTTTCACACACGTTCACAAACATATCCTACACACTACTTTCACACATCAAAAAGTGGGGCGCGACAGAGACAAATTTATTTTTGATGCGATGAGTCATAACTATTGGATTTTGAACGGCGAGTACTATGTCACCAACTTGAAAGGAATAACGACAAATTTTCTTTTTGAAAGCTTTAGAAAGGCAAGCCTAATAGCATTCAAGATTTTGTTGAGTTTTTAACCTCTTTTCATCTAAAGTTTCTAATTCTTCAAAACGCAGGCAAACATTTTCTTCCTCCGTGAACCCTTCTTGGATGGCGATCGTCAAAGAAGGAATTTGTTACTCAAGAGGCAAGATAATTTCTACACCATAAATTAAGGCATAAGGTGTTGCTTGCTTTGGAATTCAATATATGGTGCGATAAGTCCGAAGAATTTCACCTATCCTTTCATGTTAGTCATTTTCTGATCTAGCCACCACTTTCTTCAACCAGTTACACAGAGTTTTATTGAATGCCTCAACAAGACTGTTGGCGGGGGTATTATACATGGAGGACTTGTATTGTTTGAATTTGAATTTCTCACACAACCTATCCATTAAGCTATTGGAGAAGGATTTTCCATTATCAGTGATAATGTAGCAAGGAACTTCGCAATGGTAAATAATATTTACACGAATGAAATTCATCATATCTTCTTTTCTCACTTGCTTAAGTGGTATAGTTTTGATCCATTTAGAAAAGTAGTCGGTCACAGCCAATAAATATAGATTTTGATCAGACGACTTTGGCAATGGTACAACAAAATCAAAGCCCAGGCATCAAAAGGCCAAGAAGTAATAGTCGAATGTAATGGGTCGGGTGATTGATGAATATAATTTACATGAAATAGGCAAGGTTTACATCTTTGGGCGTATTTTATACAATATTTTACCTTAGTAGGCCAATAATAACCCATCCTTTTGATCCCAAAATGCAACTTGGGACGGATTGGTGAGCTCCACATATTTCAGAATGTGCCTCTTGTATAAATTAATATGTTTCATTTTCATTCAGACAGCACAAGAATACAACTTCAAATAACTTTCAGTATAGCGTATTCTTGTATAAGATGAAACCAGCGGCATGACGACGGATGTCAGCTTTTCTACGTTGCTCCTTAAGTAACTTTTGATACTTGAGATAATCGACAAGAGATTATCTCCAGTCTTCCTTATCAACTTCATAAGTTGAGATGACATGAGTATCACCGTTCTCAATATCTTTATCATCAAATAGTGGTAAAACTATCCACTTTTGACACACACGAAGTTGTATCTCATGATTTGACACGGTAAAAGAAAAGGCAAGCATAACTAACGCATCAACTTGTTTATTTTCTCTTTTGGGGACATGTTCAACGATTATTCCACCAAACCACCTAATTAGCTGTATTGCATACTTGTGATATGGAATCAATTATAGCTTTTTAACATCATAACTTTCCAAAAGTTGGTTAATGACTACTTGTGAGTCACCATAGATTTGAAACTCTAGTTGTTTCATGACAACAACAATTTCAAGTCTGAGTATGAGGGTTTGGTGTTCAGCGACATTATTTGAACAACGTTGGTTTAAAGTAAAAGAGTGTAGCAAAACTTCTCCATCAGGTGTTATAAATACAATTTCAATCCCAACTTCATGGCGATGAGCAGCACTATCAAAATACATCTTCTATGGTGGGCAAATTTTGATGACTACATTTTCATGTAGTAGTTCATCACTCAACTCCCATTCAGCAAGTATTGGATGATCAGTAAGAAAATCTGTCAGTACTTGACCCTTCACAGCCTTTTGAGACACATAAATAATTTCAAATTATTGTAACAGAAGGTACCATTTACCTAGACGGTCGAATAGTACTGGCCTACTCATCACGTATTTTATGGGATTCTCCCTGAAGATGAGTCTCACGCTGTGTGCTTGAAAGTAATGTTTAAAAATAACTTTAATTGAAGAGCCAAAAAGGCTTGTTCTTCAATCAAGAGAGTATTTCCTATTATTTAAGCGTAAAAATGCGGATGATTTAAAGATGGCATTGAACACTTGAATCTTTAAGTTTTCAACACAAATGGAATGAGGATTTGTTTGATTTGATTTGGATTTGAATTCGAGAGAAAAACTGAAAGGATCGAAGACAACCAAGTGGAAGAGATAAACAATGTAAAGATCACAAACGTAATAATAAGTAAATAAAAAGGAAAGAATTGCAAACCAATTAACTACCCAACTCCTCCTGAGCTTGTAGATTAATTCAAACAAGATTCTTCAAATTGATGAATTACAATCACTCTTGTGCACAAAGGAAGGTTCACCTCCTCCTTACCCCGAACTCTACTCGGTCAAATTAGGACGTTTTACTATCCCTCAGGACAACCCTCGTAGAGCTACACTCATGAAATATTCACTCACAAATGAAAAGCTTACAATGAACCTCACACTACTAAGACTACAAATCTTCCTTGAACAATATTTTCTCACTAAAATCACTCTAGATCTTTTGTATTTTCAGTGTGCGAAAGTTGTTTAAAAATTTTGACCATACTCTATTTATAGGAGACCAACAAAATGCATCATTAATGCTTTCAACGGATAGAAAGTAGTTGAACAGTCAACTAGCCGTTGGAGTATCGGACGTCCGGTACTTCTGTTTTTTGCGTCCGACAACAGGCAGTGAGTTTGAAAAAAATTTTTCAATTCTATCGGACGTCCGGTGCAAACTCTTTGTGCGTCCAACAGCAAACAAAGATATTTGAGAAATCATTTTGTTTCTATCGGACGTCCGATGGAGACATATTCAGCGTCCGATGGTTTCGTCGACTTTGAAGGATCCTATCGGACGTCCGATGCTTGCGTCAGATCGAAATCAATGATTTAGGGGGAATGTCTTATTTCCTTCGGACGTCCGGTGGTAGAGTTTTTCATACGTCCGAAGTTGTGCAATGATTATCGGACGTCCGATCCAAACGTCTGACAGCTCTCAACAGCCTTTGTCCCTTTCAATTACACTTGATTTTTGAACCTGATTTGCTTTATAGCTGAAAATATTTCTTGAAAAGATATTAGAATTATCCATTGTTTTGTAAACATCAAAAGTTAGGGACCAAGGTCAACATTCTCCCCCGTTTTGATGATGACAAAACAATGGATGGAAGAAGGAAAAAGATTGAGCATATGAGCATAAGCTCCCCCTTACTCATTGCATCCAAACTTATAATTTTAGAAAAACTCACCCTTTCACATAGCATCCATTTCTCCCCCTTTTAGTCATCATAAAACTTTAGTGATATTAAAAAATATCAAGGAAAACTCAGTTCAAAATATCATAAACATAAAAAAAATTATAAAAAAACGTTATGAACAAGAAACTCATCAATCTTATCAATATCTCCTACTTGTTAGAGTTAGCATCATGTCTAACTATCCACATGCATTTCATGCCTCTTCTCATATTCTTTCTCACATAACAATCATTTTTCATGTGATCTTTTTTACAACAAAAATTACATATAACTAAAGATTATTTACATGAACAGGTTTAATAAATCTTACTTGTCTTTTCTTATAAATAACAAATTCATTTGCAGCAGAATTTATCTTCTTCTGATAAGCACCAAAATGATGTTTTGATTTATTACTTTGAAAACAGTCTTGTTTTTTATGTTGAAGCAACTCATTTAAATTATCCATTCTTCTTTTCAAATCACCTTGTTCTTTTTTGAACATTTCACAAAGTCTTATTTTTCTATCAAACTCAAAGTGTAAAACAGTGTCACTCTTTTTTAAAAAATCACTTTCAATTTTTAATTTTTAATTTTCTTGAAAAAGACGTGCATTGTCCTGAAAAAGAAAACTTATTTTATGTTTTAATTCCTTGTTTCTAACATAAGATTCTTTCAAACTATCATGCAATTTTATAATGAAAGATTCAAGATCATCATCACTATCAAATTGAGAGTTACAAGTTGTTACCTCATCATCTCCAATGGCCATGAAAGCCAATTGAGCAGATTCTTCTTCCTCATCAATTTCACCACGGAGTTGCACTCATTCCATGTGAATTGAAAATTGTTGAATCTTGATTTTCTTTCTTCTTTCTTCTTCATCACTGGACACTCACTTGCATAGTGTCCAGGTTGGCCGCATTCAAAGCACTTATCAGTTTGCTTTTTGTTGAACTCTAGTTTCCCTTTATTTCTCAAGTTGTTGGACTGATTCGGGAAGGAGTTGCTAGGTCCACCTTTTCTGAATCTCCTCTTATTGAGTATTCTTTTGAAGTCTCTTGTGATGAGTGCAATATCACTATCATCACCTTCCATGTCATCTTCATTTACGGAGGTTGTATCATCTTCATCTTGTGAAGCCTTCAGAGCAATATTCTTTCTCACTTTTGTGTCTTCTTCTTCCTGCACCTTGGACTTGAGTTTTAGCTCATAAGAAATCAATGAATTAATGAGAGATTCAATAGGCAAGGTATTTAGATCTTTAATTTTCTCAATGGCAGTCACTTTATTCTCCCAATCCTTCGATAAAGCATTCAGAATTTTTCTGTTTTTGTCACCTAGAGTGTATTCCTTTTTCAGCACCTCCAAATCCTTAATAAGGTCATTGAATCTATAATACATCTTATCAATGTTTTCATGAGATTCCATCTTGAAGGATTTATACTTTGTAACTATAATGGACTTCTTTTGTTCTCTAACATTCTCACTACCTTCATGAATTTCTTTCAATTTATCCCAAATTTTCTTGGCTGACTTGCAGCTTTTGACTCTAATAGATTCATTTGAGTCTAAAGCACAATGTAATACATTCATGACTTTTGCATTTAAGATGAGATGAGCTCTATCCATAGCAGTCAGTTCACTTCTTGTTTTTGATCTAGATCTATGAGTATTTTCATCTATAAGAGAGGCATCATATAAACTTTCATTAATAATAAATCACAATTCAATGTCAATCGATTGCAAGAAAATAATCATTCTTTCTTTCCAACTCACATAATTTGACCCATTAAACATAGGTGGTCTAATCACATATTGTCCTTCCAAAAATATAGCATTATTGGTTGTCATCTTTACTTCTAAGCCGTTTCTCAAGGAGACCAAACTCTGATACCAATTGTAAGGATCGAAGACAACCAAGTGAAAGAAATAAACAATGTAAAGATCACAAACGTAACAATAAGTAAATAAAAAGGAAAGAATTGCAAACCAATTAACTACCCAATTCCTCTTGACCTTGTAGATTAATTCAAACAAGTTTCTTCAAATTGATGAATTACAATCACTCTTGTGTACAAAGGAAGATTCACCTCCTCCTTACCCCGAACTCTACTCGGTCAAGTTAGGACGTTTTACTATCCCTCAGGACAACCCTCGTAGAGCTACACTCATGAAGTATTCACTCACAAATGAAAAATTTACAATGAATCTCACACCACTAAGACTATAAATCTTCCTTGAAGAGCATTTTTTCTCACTAAAATCACTCTAGATCTTTTGTATCTTTAGTGTGCAAAAGTTGTTTAAAGATTCTGACCATACTCTATTTATAGGAGATTAACAAAATGCATCATTAATACTTTCAACGGATAGAAAGTAGCTGAACAGTCAACTAGCCGTTGGAGTATCGGACGTCCGGTATTCCTGTTTTTTGCGTCCGACAATAGGCAGTGAGTTTGAGAAATTTTCTTCAATTCTATCGGACGTCTGGTGCAAGCTCTTTGTGCGTCCGACAGCAAACAAAGAGATTTGAGAAATCATCTTGTTTCTATCGGACGTCCGGTGGAGACATATTCAGCGTCCGATGGTTTCGTCGACTTTGAAGGATCCTATCGGACGTCCGATGCTTGCGTCCGATCGAGGTCAGTGATCCAGGGGGAATGTCTTATTTCCTTCGGACGTCCGATGGTAGAGTTCTTCATGCGTCCGAAGTTGCGCAATGATTATCGGACGTCCGATCCAAGCATCCGACAGCTTTCAACAGCTTTTGTCCCTTTCAATTACACTTGATCTTTGAAGCTGATTTGCTTTATAGCTGAAAATATTTCTTGAAAAGATATTACAATTATCCATTATTTTGTAAACATCAAAAATCAGGGACCAAGGTCAACAAAAACTCTTGAGAGTGCTTGATAGAGTTTGTTTTTCCGAAATTTAGGGATTCAATCTGTCCTTTATTTCGAGGGAAGACCTCTATTTATAAGCAAAATATGTAGGTTAGGTTTTCAAGAAAACCCTCCAGAACCTTTCTGTATTTTGGATGACTTGTAATTCAAGAAATCCATTTAACTTGGGTTTAAATAGCGAATCAACCCGATAGTCCTTTGTGAATTAATAAATCAATTAATCCATTTTAGTTTAAATAGACATCACAAGTTTAATTTGATTTAATAACTCATATAATATTGGCCCAACTTATCAGTCCAAAACAGATAATTTAATTAACTAACTTAACCAAGATCAATTTAATTTAAATAAATCTTGACTAAATAAATTAAATAAATTTTCGTTGTCTACACTATCATCTTTGCAGATTGAAGACCATTTTTTACCACAACCAGTAAAAAACACATCATCGTTAACCTTGTATTAACAGTATTCCATCTCATGTTTTCAATGGAAACCATCATACAAACGATGTAAACCAAAATTCTATATCTCAATATTTACTTTGGAGTGACATTATTGTTGGATCGTTAATCCAATGTTGGACTTATATGTAAATAATTATATGTTACAAACTGCAAATGAGGTTAAGTCCAATTAAAATGATCAATTATAATTTGGATTTTAATGTATCTAATGGGATGTGGGCCTTTAATGTGTAGAGATTTAAGAGTAATTTTTATTTCTATGATAGGTTGAAATAGGAATCTAAAAAGTAACAAGAAAGTTATCTATAAATAGAGTTATGGTCCCTGAATTACACGTATTTTTAGTACCATAAAATAGCTCTTTTCTGATATCCCATTGTCAGGAAAGATACCACAGAAAAATTAAAGGGCTCTCTCGAGAAATTAGTGAATATGTATTGGCCTGGAAAATCACCTCAAAATCTTTGCGAATTCAAGTACCAGATAGTCAACATAAATCTAAATACGCTTCCGCAATTTTGCTTCTAATTTATTTCTTAATAATCACTATAAAGATTTTGAATTTAATAGGTGATTATTTTCACCAAAGGTCAATATAAACAACTACTAACAAGAGGTATTAGAGCTAGATATGATTGATTATTGAAAAATAATTTGGATATTGTAATTTGTGTGTTTTTATTAGATATGGGGTATCTTTTGTTTTCTCTATTCCTAAGGATTAAAATTGACAAGAAAACATTCTGGGTTTGAATATTCTGTCTGTAAGATTATTTAACGGGAAAATTATGGTTGCAAAGTATGATGTAGTCTAGTATTTGTTTCACGTGCAAACAACTTGAATGGTAAATTAACTTGATTTCTAGTTTCAACAGAAATCATAGTTGAAGTCGTTCGTGTTTTTCTTATTTCAACAGAAAGCCTTGTCGCTTGTCTTGTTTATTTATTGATCCAAGAGTAACATAATATTTGGTAGCACTCGCATGATATGTTAAGGCACAAGCGTTAATAGTTGGATTATTTGGCTTGTTTCTTTGTTTAAGAGCCAATATGCATATATTTATGTTAAGAAAATTAGGATTTCTCTAATTTGTGTGAATTCTAATAAAGTTAAATAACACATTTAAAGCTTACAAAATCCATAAGGTTGGCCCACTAAAAATAAAGTTTTATAAGCCATTTATGAATTTCAAGAAAATTTTGGATTTGAATGATAAATTTGGATTAAATTATGGATACGGACTTTTAGGCCAATTCATCTTGATCCGCTTGACTGGTTTGACCACATTTGATTAGAATTGACTGGGTTGACCACGTTTTGATCAGAGTTGACCAAAATTGACTTTGATAAAAAAATTTTGTGTAATTTGTGTAATTTTAAATTTTAATATTGGTATGATTATATATATTTTTTAGAATAAATTAATTTAAATAATATGCCACCAAAGTCACCTCTTTTGTGAAAATTAATTTATTCTAGAATATAACTGTTGGATACTTGTAATTTAGTGAATATTGATCAGCCCAAAGGACTGTCAATGCTTAACAAAATTGCCAATATTTATTATTGCATCAAGATATCACTTAAAAGTTAATATTTTTGTCCAAAGATAAAATATTAATGAAATATCAGTATTTTAAAATGGGGTTATTTTTATTTGAATTTATTATTATTTTGATCTATGTGAGGTTGTTTTAATTATTTTATGTTTTTTGTTTAGTTACGAATGATTTTACAAATATTACTATCAACATCAATAATATTCTTATGTCAAATGGCACAAATTTCAAATTCTGAAAAGAAAACCTATTGATAGCTCTTGGAGTAATGAATCTCAACCTTGTATTAAGGGATGATTCTTCTTCACCTCTTACAAATTAGAGTACCTCTAATAAAAATAGGGATAAGAAAAGGTGAGAGAGATCAAATCACTTGTGTTTGGTGATCATTAAAAAGGTTGTTCCAAAAGTACTCAAAGGAACAATGTCAAAAATGACAGCTACCGCTAAGAAGTTCCTTCAGGACTGTGACGACCCCACCTCTCCCTAGGGCGTACTCCAGGGTTTAGCGAACCACCTACCCAACTCTCGCTAGGACTCACTCACTCACTTCAAGAAAACAAGTTATAACTTCAAAAGGAAATGAAACAACAGTTCCAAATTTAGAATGTACATTTATACTCAAGTCTATCTCAAATGTTCATACATTCCCAAATACAACAAAAGATTTAAGTTCCAGATAACTTTCAACCCTAACTGACCACTAGCGCGAGTACAATCACAAAAGTAAAAAACTAGACGACACCAACCTGTACCAGTCTCATGTCCACGCTCGTACCCCTTGTAAGGAAAACAAAACTAATAGGGTGAGCCAAAACTCGGTGAGATTCCAAAACTTCATGCAAACTCAAGTAGCGAATTGGCCATTGTATAAAATTTGAAATATCAAAAGCGAGCATTAGAGTTCATAAAAATGAACAATAATACTTCAAATAACAAATCATTAGATATCTAACATTTCAAGGTAAAAGGATACAATAGCTCTTGCGAGTTAACTCCGCCATAAGTTTACCAAGTAGTAGTTGACACTCCGTCAACTTTCAAATAGAGTAACCAATCCAGCAGTGCACCACTTAATTCCAACCTCAATCCATCATTCAAACCCCCTACCGGGCCCAAACTCCAACATAACAATGGTGGTAATACTGGAGCATACTAATTAGTCGAGAAGATAACACTACACTTGACAAAGCAGTAAACCCAGGGTTCATTATCTTATCGACCAGGTCCCTGCCGGTTCGACTCGATTAACTAGCCACAAGATTTTTTGAATTCCAGACAGTATCCACGTCATACACATAGATATATCAAGTCAATTGTAACCAGTGCACAGCAATAAGTCACATTAGCGCAAGTGCGATAAAGTACACCCTTGCCCTATCAAACAAGTTAAGTATCGTCCAATCACATTAACAAAGCAATTCATTCAAGTAATAAGTTCAAACATACACTTGGAAACACTCACCAATGATTTATTTGCTTTTGAAAACCAAGCTCAGGTTCAACTCCCTGACTGGAGTCCAAATCTGCGAAAAAATACCGTTTAACAGTTTGCAATCAATTAGAGTTTCAAAATATAGGAGTTTTGCTTAAAGAAAATCACGTAAATAGAACTCATGTAAGCATTACTCATTTTACTTATCAAACCCTAGAAAATTCATGGTCATTTTTTTGGTTTCGATAAAGAAGCATTTAAAACTTTTAAGTTCGCAACTTGGTATAAGAAACTAGGAAATCGTGTTTAAAGTGGTCACTACTTTCTTCTTATAAAATATTTAGATTTTGGTAAAAATTTCAGTTTATATATCCCTACTAAGGAAAACTCAAATATCCTAAACAATCCTAAGTTCAATTCAATCAAGAATCACCGCTCAAGTTCCTATTTCACTCACTTGAACTTCAAGAAATAAAACGGATAGCACTTCCTTTGTGTTTTCCTAATTTTCCAACCATTTTCAAGGCCAGCTTTCCATCTCAAATCAGCCCAAATCAACACCATAAGTTATAAGATAAATTCGGTTCTCATACTAGTCATAAAACCATCCAATTAAATCTCACTTCCAACATATATACATCATAATAGCAAAGCTAGAAAATCTCTAATAAAACTGAAATTTCCTATTTTAAAGCTAAAAAGTCACAATAAAGTTACCAATCACCTCACAAGTCCATAGCCATACTCAATACCAACATATTATGGATAAATAACATAAATCAAGGCTGAAAAATCATAACCCTAGGCTGAAATTTCACCAATCTTTGCCAAATCTAGATTATCATTCATAAAATTTCAAGTTTCAAGTCATTTTCACCATAACTTGCAAGAATAAGAAAGAGAAAGGAAGTTGTTCATCTTATACCTTCAACCCCATGAAGAAAGTGAAGAACCAAGGCTTCCTCTCCAAAAACTCTCCGCTACAAGCTTCCTTGCTTCCTTAGTGCTAGTTTGTTCGGTTTAGTTTTGTGATTCTAGCTTAAACAAGGCAAGAATTAAGGTGAAAATGGAAGTTTTTCTCCTCTCTTTTCCTGTCCAATGGTTCGACCAAGACAAGAAAGAAATGAAGCAAAATTGGCCCAAAAGAAAGATAAGAAGGAAGAAAGTTGTCTTGGTCAAACTTGTCTTGGATCATTAACACTTGGCAAGGCCAAGTTTTTCCTTTTTTTTTTCTTTCCTTTTCTTGGTCAATAATTTCGGCTATCTTTAGGGTTAATTTAGGGAGGATTAAATGAAATAAAATCAAGAAAATTAGGGTAAGAAAGTATTGGTCAAATGGTGTACTCAATCGGTAACAAATGGCGCACGTCGGTTCAAACCTACTTTCTTAACTCTCTTGTACTTTTGTTTTTAACTTAATGATTCACTAACTTATTCTTAATATTTCTAATCACACACTTCCTCTTATTTAATACTCGCTCTTATCCACTAATTTTAGTACATACACCTCACCAACTGACCACACTACCAAAATGTACAAAAATCCTAGTTTATTTTAACTATAAAAGTAAAAGTAAAACTTTTGATTCTATTATTTATTACAACTATTGAGGAAGTAAATTAGTAGTAAAAGAAATTATAAATTAATTTATTCAAAATAAAAGAGAATTATAAGAAAATATAAGTAAATTTTCAAGTCCTCATAAGGACATTGAAAAAAGATTTGTGAAGAATGAAAAGGCTGAAATAAGTATGCTCTTGACACATCTAGTTTCAATGAAATATAGTGGTAAAGATAATATCAGAGAGTATATCATGAAAATGCTTCATCTTAGTTCTAAGTTAAATGCACTTAAGTTAGTACTATCTGAAAAGTTACTAGTGCATTTGATTTTGATATCCTTCCTACATAGTTTAGCCAATTTAAGATGAGTTGCAACTGTCAAAAGGAGGTTTAATTTCTAAATGAACTCATATCACACTGTATAAAGGAAAAGGAAAGGTTGAAACAAGATCAGACAGAGAATGCTCATACGATTCAACCACTAATAATAAAAGTAAGGGACATAAAAGAAAGAAGAATAAAGAAACTGCCGTATATTACCTCAAAAGAAACAACAACAAAAAATCGGCTGATTTGGAAAACAATAGTTATTTCTTCTATGGAGTTGAAGGGTATAAAAAGAAACATTACACCAACTATCACGCTTGGCATGCTAAGAAAGGTATGTTTCTTAATTTGATTTGTTCTGAAATTAATATAATTTCAGTACCTAAACATACATGATGATTAGATTCTGGTGCAACGACTCACATCAGTGTGTCTATGCAGGGTTGTCTGAATTGTTAAAAACCTAATGATAATGAAAGATGTATCTATATAGACGATGGCAAAATAATTCAAGTTAAGGTAATAGGAGTTTTTAGATTATTGTTAAACATTGAATTTTTTTGTATTTTAATGAAATATTTGTTGTACCATCTTTGCGATGAAATTTGATTTCTATTTCTATTTTGGATAAATTTGATTTTTTTTTCATTTAGAAATAAAAAGTTTAAATTTGGTTGGTTCTAATTCTTTAATACAATGATAATCTATCTTTAATTGATACAGTTGTCTCATTTAATGAATTTCTGCATTTGAGTACTAGAGGAGTGAACGAAAAATTAACTAATGAGAATTTGGTTGCATTATGACATAAGAGATTGGATCATATATTCAAATGGAGAATGAAAAGACTTGTGTCAAATGAAATTCTCGGCCCTTGAATTTTACAGATTTTGATGATTGTATTAACTGTATGAAATAAAAATAAACTAATAAAAGGAGATTTGAAACCAATAGATCCTTGAAGATGGTGTATTTCATGGAGATGGTGCAGTCAGTCATTAATAAAATTTCTTCATGGAGATCCAGATTTCTATCCAGTGGGGGGCGTCTCATACTCGTAAGGCATGTTCTCTCTGCGATTCCGACTCACTTGCTTGCGGTATCTTGTCCCCCAAGGGGAGTCCTTGCCTTGGCTGAACGGGCCATGGCCAATTTTCTTTGGGGGGAGCAGGAGGGGGGATTCCGGCATCACTGGATCAAATGGGAAGATTTGTGTGCCGGCTTGGCTCAGGGGGGGATAGGTATTCGTTCGTTACTGGAGGTCCAGTCAGCGTTCTCACTCAAACTGTGGTGGCGGTTCCGTACAAGTGATTGTTTATGGTCGACATTTATGCGGGCAAAATATTTGTCGGCGGAGTCATCCATGCATGGTGGGGGCGGTGCAGGGTAGCTCCTATGTGTGGCGCCGCATGCTTCAAATACGTGAGGTGGCGGAGCAAAATCTTTGGTGGCTGGTCCGGTCTGGTCAGTGTAACTTTTGGTTTGATAATTGGTTGGGATCTAGTCCTCTATGTCAGCGACTACCAAGTGTCTCTGACCATCCGGTAGGTGATTTCGTGTTGAATGGACGGTGGAATCAACAGTTGTTGCGGCGCTGGGTCCCGGATGATATAGTGTCAGAGATTATTACCAAATCTCCCCCAGTGGGGGTCGCGGATGATTGTGCGGTGTGGGCTTTGACGGAGTCAGGGGATTTCTCGATTGCTTCCTCCTATGTGCTCCTGGGCAGGTAGAGTCCTTCCTCATTCATGTTTAGCAGGGTATGGCATTCTTTGATACCAATAAAGGTATCTTTTTTCATGGTGCGGTTGTTGCGGGATAGATTGCCTTTGGCGTCTGCGCTAGGACGATTGCATGTGTATGGCCCTTCCAAGTGTTTTTGTTGTTCGGCCCCGCAATCCGAATTTTTGGACCATATATTTGGGGAAGGGGATGTAGCTCAGTTTTTGTGGACATTCTTTGGGAACGATGCGGGCGTGACGTACCGAGGGAGTGGGGCGCGGTCACGTCTGGCTGGCTAGTGGTGTCAACCGAAATGTAGCTCGAGTTTGGCATCACTTCACGTACTGGTGCCTAGTATAATCTGCTGGCATATTTGGTTAGCATGAAATCTTGCGATTTTTGAAGGGAAGTGCCTGCGTAGGGAGGCCATGTGTGAGCGCATCCTCACGGATATTGTGGGGCTTTTTTACGGGAAGTATGCAGGGGAGGCTGTGGGACATGGGTCTTGGATGGCATTTTATTCCAATATCTGTGGATGGAGGCCTCGTTATTGTCATAGTCTGGTTCAATGGGTGCTTCCAACCCAGGGGACTTTCAAGTTAAATACGGATGGATGTTCGTTGGGCAACCCGGGCGTTAGTGGTGGGGGTGGTGTGCTCCGGGATTCATCTGGTGTAGTGGTGTTTGGGTTTTCGACTCCGCTTGGGGAGCTGACATGCATTCAAGCGGAGATTAGGTCCTTGTTGGTTGGAGTGCAGCAATGTCTCCTTAGGGGATTCTTGCGGATTCAGGTGGAGGTGGATTCTCTTGTGTTAGTCAACATACTGCTCAAGAAATCAAGGTGTCCGTGGATAATTCAGCCGGAGATAGCTGCCTTAGAGGCGACTCAGGGTGTGGAATGGTCTGTTGGGCATTGTTATCGTGAGGCGAATCGGGTGGCGGATGCATTGGCCAAGGTGAGGGCATGGTCAGAGGATTTTGTCTTGTATTCTTCACAAAAAGACTTACCCAGATTGGCAAGGGGGGCCTTGGGCTTAGATAGGTCTCAGACTCCCGCTATTCGTGTTAGAGTTGCTCGCGTGTGAACTCTTTGTAATTTTGATAGTTTTTCACAATAATATTTTGGGGGTGGCGTCCCTCCCCGCATAGGGGTTAGGCCATTTAAAATTAAAAAAAAAATATCCTTGAACATTTTAGAACTTTACATACAGATATTTGTGGATCATTTTCTACATCTGCTTAAAATAGTTAACAATATTTTATAACGTTCATAAATAATTTTTTAAAATATGGTTATATATATCATTTATGAAAAATTGCAGTCATTGGACATGTTCAAAATTTTTAACACTGAAGTTGAGAACAAACTTAATAAAAGAATCAAAATCGTCAGATCTGATCATAGTGATGAGTACTATGGTAGATATAACGGTTCAAGTAAACAACATCCAGGACCATTTTGCTAAATATATGAAGAATGTAGTATCATCCCACAGTATACTATGTCGGATTCACCCACTATTAATGGTGTTGCTGAAAGAAGAAATAGAATGTTTAAGAACATGATAAAAAGTATGATATGTCATTCTACGTTATCAGAATCACTTTGGGGAGAAACACTTAAGACTACAGCATATATCCTTAACAGAGTTCCAATTAAAGTAACTGTTAAAATCCTTTATGAGTTTTGGAAAAAAAAAATTCTAGTTGAAGCGTTTACATATTTGAAAATGTTCAACTAAGGTAAGGCCTTATAGGCCAAATGAAAAGAAATTGGATTCAAGGATGATTAGTTGTTATTTTATTGGATATTCTAAAAGATTCAGAGGCTACAAATTTTATGATCTTATGAATAAATCGAATTTTGAGACTAAAAATGCTTGATTCTTTGAAAATGTCGAATTTAGGGGAGAAGATACATTTAGAAACCATGTCTTTGAAGAGAACTATGTTAATATTCTCACAAATGTTATTGATCTTGTTCAGAATCCTATTTCTGACATTGATCGTAACACAATAAATCAAGATAATGTCGAAAAATAAACTGTTGTAAAAGAATAAACTCTACCTCTTCAAGAACCTGTGCCATTAAAAAAATTCACTAGAGAATGAAGAAGTGATTATATTGTCTTTTTCCAAGAACATAAGGATGACGATGGATTGATAGAAGATGATTCAATTAACTTTCGTCAAGTCATAGAAAGTTCAAATTCTCAAAAGTGGATCGATACCATGAATAAAATGATTAAATCTATGAAAGACAATGAGATTGGGGATCTTATTTCATTGTTAGAAGGAGCGAAATCTATTAGTTGTAAATAGATATTTTAAACTAACAGGGATTCGAAAGGTAATGTGAAAAGATACAAAACTCATCTTGTCGCTAAGAGTTTTATACAAAAGGAAGGTATCGACTATAAAGAAACCTTATCTCCAATCCCTTCAAAGAACTCTTTGAGAATTATCATGGTATTGGTGACACATTTTAATCTTGAATTACACCAGATGGACACAAAGATAGCGTTTCTCAATGGTGACATTGATTAGACGATCAATATGGTGCAGTCAAAAAACTTTGTATCAGAAGATCCAATTAATATGATTTGCAAATTTTAAAAAATTTATCTATGCGTTCAAGCAAGCATCTCGATAATGGTATTTCAAATTTCATCAAGTGATCATTTTATTTGATTTTGAGATGAATTTAGTAAATGATTATGTATATCATAAGTTCTTGAGAGTAAATATATTTTTCTGGTATTATATATTAATAACATTTTGCTTGCCAACAATGATATAATGCTATTGCACGAAACCAAGAGATTTCTATCTAAGAACTTTGAGATGAAAGATTTTGGTGATACATTTTTTTGTATTAGACATACAGATACACTGGAATTACTCCCGGGGTAATTTTGAATTATCACAAAAAAGCTATATCAAAATATTCTTAAAATATATGATACGCAAAATTATAAATCAGGTAACACCCTTATGGCTAAAGGAGACAAATTCAATCTCGATCAGTGTCTTAAAAATACTTTTGAGGCAAAGAAAATGTAAAACATTTCTTATACGCTAGCAGTAGAGAGTCTAATGTATGCTCAAACCGTACGCGTCCGGATATTACATACATTATTGGAATGTTGAATAGATATTTAAGTAATTATATATTAGATCATTTGAAAGCAACAAAACGAGTCTTGTGGTATTTATAGAAAATAAAAAACTGCATGCTCACAAATCGAAGGTCAGACAAGTTCGAGATCATTGGATATATTAATTTCGATTATGCTGCATGTTAAGATAGTGAGTCAATATCAGACTATATCTACTTGCTAATTGGAGGCGTCATGTCCTGCAAGAGTGTTAAACCATCTCTTATACCCTTTTCTACTATGGCTGCAAAATTTATAACTTATTATGAGGCATTCAATCATGAAATTTGGCTGCGAGATTTTGTCACAGGATTATGTATAGTAGATGGTATTGAAAGACTATTCAAATTATTTTGTAATAATAAATCAGCAGTCCTATATTCTAATAACAACAAACACTCGACAAGATCTAAACATACAGATATCAAGTTCTTGACTGTTAAAAAAGAGTACAGAATAGACAGTTATCAATAGAGTATATCGGGACAAAATCTATAGTTGCGGATCCGCTTACTAAGAGATTACCATGCAAAATATTTCATGAGTATACTACTCGTATGGATGTCATGTTATTAAACGATGTTCAATTTTAGCCACAGTTTGTCATTTTAAATACTCTTATGATATTAATATTTTTGGTTTAAGGGTATTTTATACATAAACAAAGTTTGATTTTATTTATACTCTGATTTTAGTATGGTTTGATTTCACAAAATTTAAGGTGAGGCAGTTGAAAATAGACATGTGATCACATTCCATGAAATTTTCATGCTACAAATCCACATCATGATTCATGTCATTCAATTATATCAATATATGTAACCATTGATGGATCGAGTTACGCAATTGTAACAAAGATCGCTTTGATCCTATGTTGGTGTAATTGATGAATCAAATTGGCTGTAGATATATTTTGATAATGACAGTAAAGTTGAACTCATACGGTTATTGCAAAATATAATTATAAGGTTGTACATATAATTCAAGTGGGAGATTGTTGGATCCGTAATCCAACGTTGGACTTATATGTGAATAATTATGTGTTGCAGACTGTCAAATAAGATTAAATTCAATTAAAATGATCAATTATGATTTGGGTTTTAATGTATCTAATAGGATGTGGGTCTTTAATGTGTATATTTTTCTAGTATTATATATTAATGACATTTTACTTGCCAGCAACGATATAATGCTATTGCATGAAACCAAGAGATTTCTAACTAAGAACTTTGAGATGAAAAATTTTGATGATACATCTTTTATATTAGACATATAGATACACTGGAATCACTCCCGGGGTATTCTTGATTTATCACAAAAAAGTTATATCAAAATATTCTTAAAATATATGGCATGCAAAATTGTAAATTAGGTAACACCTTTGTGGCTAAAAGAGACAAGTTCAATCTCGATCAGTGTCTTAAGAATTTTTTTGAGGTAAGAAAATGTAAAACATTTCTTATACATTAGCAGTAGAGAGTCTAATGTATACTCAAATCTGTACGCGTCCGGATATTACATACATTATTGGAATGTTGAATAGATATTTAAGTAATTCTGAATTAGATCATTGGAAGGCAACAAAACGAGTCTTGTGCTTTTTATAGAAAATAAAAAACAACATGGTCACAAATCGGAGGTCAGACAAGTTCGAGATCATTGGATATACTAATTCTAATTATGCTGGATGTTAAGATAGTAAGTCAATATCAGACTATATCTACTTGCTAATTGGAGGCACTGTGACGCCCGAAAGAAGACAAAAAGGAAAAATTCTGGTGAACAGTAAATTTTGCAGAATCCGGCCGCAAATCCGGCCAGTTCTTGGCCGGATTGGCTTGGCCGTTTGAAAAAAATTTACCTAGCTACTTCCTTGAATCCGGCCGGATTCTATCACGTACAGTTTTTCTTAAAGATTAAGTTTCATCTTTTTACTTCATTTAGGGGTTCAAAACCCACTTTTCTTTCTCCTCCAAGCTGATCGAACCTCTTGGGAGAAAAACTAAGAGAGAAAAATCATTTTTTTTCCCTTTGATTCCTTCACCAAATCTTGAGAGGTTTGTTTAAATTTCTGAAATCTATTCCGATTAACTTCACGTTTAAGGTGATAGCAAGCTAAGGGTGGAGAGTTTTGAGGAAAAAGAGTTTTGCTTTGCTTATTATCAAGAGGTTTGAAGGTATATTGCTAAGAATTTCTCATCTACTTCAATTGATTGTTAATTTGTGGTTTGTAGAGATTAAATATGCTAATTTGTGGATGATTTCATGGTTTAGGGTAAAGTTTAACCAATTTTAGATTTATTGGTGAATTTTCTGATTGTATATGATAATTGTTGGTTGGTCATGGAATGATAGCTTGATATGGTGTCAAATGGAGCCTTTGTGTGTTAGTTGTGGTTGTTTGCGAAAAATTTCAGAATCTATGCTGAAATTCCAGTTTTAGGGTCTTAATTTGGGGCTTTCTTATGGTTGGCTCTTGAGCTCTTAATTGGTTAAGAATTAAGGGTATTGTGGCCTTAACTAGGTGTGTTTTATAGTCTATAATTTGTATGTGCAATTGTGATTGAATTGAGATGGTATTGGTGTTGTTTATAGGATGGAAAATAAGCAAATTAAGGGAAAATGCTGTCCAATCTTTGAGAACATTTGATTGCTTTGAATGAGTGGGCTCTTGGTAGAAATGAAAGGCTTGGACTTGAGGAAGGCAATGATATATGATGGATGAGATTCATGAGCCGTGGTTGGTGAGTGATCCCCAAACTATTTCCAAAGTTACTTATGAACTGTTTCTTGCACTGTTTACTCGATTGCACATCATTTGTGTTTATGTGTGTGCCATGACATGATTTGGCTCCAATGAATTCTTGGAAAATCTTGTACTTGGAACCAACGTCTCCACCACTGGTTATTTGGAGCACAAATGGCTTTTTATTCCTGTTTCACTGCTATTGGATCTGTTTGAGCGTTGGAGTTCTAAGAACGATGACTTCACTAGCTCACAAGAGAAATCTACATACATTTGATCACTGATTTATGATATCATTTAAATGCATTATTGTGAAACTAGTTGGATTACTAATTTTATTGGTCCCTCGCTGAATTTGTAGCTCACCCCAAAATAATTTTTTCCCCACAGGGCTCGAAGCAAAGGAAGCGCTTGTATGAAGTTCTTCGTGTGATTGGATGGATTATCTCATGTATAGTTTGAATTTCGAATTCATCTTGTGTAAGGTTTGGGATTGATAGTATAAGTGTAATTTATTTGAGAATTGAGAACTTTTGTTTTCTTTGGGGAATTGTACCACTACTTGATATTTGTAATGTATGTAAGTATACGTTCTAAACTTGGGAAATGTTATTTCGTTTATTATTGAGGTTGTACCCTATGTTATTGCATGTGAGCGTTGTAATTTATTTGAGAACTGTAGTGCGTGAGTGAGTCCCGGCGAGAGTTGGGCAGGCGGTCCGCCGAACTCTTTGATTCGCCCTAGGGGGAGGTGGAGCTGTCACAGGTGGTATCAGAGCTTAGACTTCAGATCTTTGTAGTGTATCCTAGACTAAAGTTTAGGATGCCGGACTGTGGGATTGGTTTGAAAGTGGTAAGCACAAGATATGACTTGGTTGCTCCTAAGCGTAAATCAACCAATTTTGGTACTAGCGTACGGCCTGAGTCATAAAGTTTCTTAGTTTTGGATTCTTGTACTTGAGCACTCGATACTTTTCCTGAGGAAATGCTTGTGAATTTGAAAGGAACATGGTCTAGTGTAAGATGATGTGAATAGGAATCATAAGTGAGTTTGAGATAAGTTGTAATGGTACAAGTTAGAGTATCGAGGATTTCGTATTGTACTCGGGATTTAACCGAATGAGGAGATTGAAATGATGAATGTTATCTAGAACTTGTCCAATAAGATTTTGGCAAGGGTTTTGATAGATTATGGTGGTGTTCGGATTTGTTGAGAAAACTTCTGATTTTTGCATCCTTCTTCTAGTCTTATTGTTTGATTAAGGTTTGCACCACCCGATTTGTAAGTGTTGAGATTTAAAATACTTGAATTGTCTGAGACCGACTAGGCTAGGCCCATTTGAAATTTGAACCTGTTTTGGCGAGTGTGCTCTTACGTACACGTAATGGACCTGATTTGGCTGAATATATGGTATCTCTTTTACGCATGAGCAAGTAACTTGATTCGTATGTGACCTGTAAGTGGACTTGAATTTTGTAACTATTTGAAAATGTGAGTTGCTGGGCATAAGTTAGGAGATTGAGTTTTTATTCGTACTCGTGCTCCTTGAATTTGAAGTAATTGACCCTGTTCTTGAACTTGTATGTTTTATGTGTGGTTGTAGATCGGCTACTACTCTTCCGTAGCGGTTGAACTAAACATCTCTAGCAAGGCATTGCCTGTTGTGTTATCAAGCACCGCCATTCTTCTGGCGAGGCATGCCTGTTGTGTTATCAAGCACCACCAGGGATGAATTCCTGAGCCTCTCTGGTGAAGTATAGTTGTATGCTAACTTGTTGTGTTGTCCAGCACCGCCAGGAGTCAAATTTCCGATCGAAAGCTTCCCTATGTCCTGAATTTCTTTCAAATATCTGAGACTTTAATTCTAACTCAGGGCTAGTTGATTGAACTAAGCCCTTTTGCATGTTTTCTTTGGTTACTTGTTTAGCTATTTGTTGGCCGTTATAAAGTGATAAGTGAGATTGGAATGATTCTTAGTACTTGACTGACTTTCGAAGACTATTTTGACCTGATTAGTACAAGTTGGAATGTCGAGAACAACATTCTTTTAAGTGGGGAGTTTGTGACGCCCGAAAGAAGACAAAAAGGACAAATTCTGGTGAACAGTAAATTTTGCAGAATCCGGCCGCAAATCCGGCCAGTTCTTAGCCGGATTGGCTTGGCCGTTTGAAAAAAAAATTTACCTAGCTACTGCCTTGAATCCGGCCGACAATCTGGTTGGATTCTGTCGCGTACAGTTTTTCTTAATGATTAAGTTTCATCTTTTGACTTCATTTGGGGGTTCAAAACCCACTTTTCTTTCTCCTCCAAGCTGACCGAATCTCTTGGGAGAAAAACTAAGAGAGAAAAATCATTTTTTTCCCCTTTGATTCCTTCACCAAATCTTGAGAGGTTTCTTTAAATTTTTGAAATCTACTCCGATTAACTTCACGTTTAAGGTGATAACAAGCCAAGGGTGGAGAGTTTTGAGGAAAAAGGGCTTTGCTTTGCTTATTGTCAAGAGGTTTGAAGGTATATTGCTAAGAACTTCTCATCTACTTCAATTGATTGTTAATTTGTGGTTTGTAGAGGTTAATATGCTAATTTGTGGATGATTTCATGGTTTAGGGTACAGCTTAACCAATTTTAGATTTATTGGTGAATTTTCTGATTTTATATGATAATCGTTGATTGGTCATGGAATGATAGTTTGATATGGTGTCAAATGGAGCCTTTGTATTTTAGTTGTGGTTGTTTGCAGAAAATTTCAGAATTTGTGCGAAAATTCTAGTTTTAGGGTTTTAATTTGGAGCTTTCTTATGGTTGGTTCTTGAGCTCTTAATTGGTTAAGATTTAAGGGTATTGTGACCTTAACTAGGTGTGTTTTATAGTCTATGATTTGTATGTGTAATTGTGATTGAATTGAGATGGTATTGGTGTTGTTTATAGGAAGGAAAATAAGAAAATTAAGGGGAAATGTTGTCCAATCTTTGAGAGCATTTGATTGCTTTGAGTGAGTGGGCTTTTGGTAGAAATGAAAGACTTGGATTTAAGCAAGGCAATGATATATGATGGATGAGATTCATGAGCCGTGGTTGGTGAGTGATCCCCAAACTATTTCCAAAGTTATTTATGAACTGTTTCTTGCACTGATTACTTAGTTGTATATCATTTGTGTTTGTGTGTGTGCCATGACATGATTTGGCTCCAATGAATTCTTGGAAAATCTTATACTTGGAACCAACATCTCCACCACTGGTTATTTGGAGCACAAATGGCTCCTTATTCCTGTTTCACTATTACTGGATCTGTTTGAGTGTTGAAGTTCTAAGTACGACGACTTCACTGGCTCACAAGAGCAACCTACATATATTTGATCACTGATTTATGATATCATTTAAATGCATTATTGTAAAACTGGTTGGATTACTAATTTTACTGGTCACTCGCTGAGCTTGTAGCTCACCCCAAAATAATTTTTTCCCCACAGGGCTCGAAGCAAAGGAAGCGCTTGTATGAAGTTCTTCGTCTGACTGGATGGATTATCTCATATATAGTTTGAATTTGAAATTCATCTTGTGTAAGATTTGGGATAGATAGTGTAAGTGTAATTTATTTGAGAATTGAGAACTTTTGTTTTCTTCGGGGAATTGTACCGCTACTTGAGATTTGTAATGTATGTAAGTATACGTTCTAAGTTTGGGAAATGTTATTTCGTTTATTATTGAGGTTGTACCCTATGTTATTGGATGTGAGCATTGTAATTTATTTGAGAATTGTAATGAGTGAGTGATTCCCGGCGAGAGTTGGGCAGGCGATCCGCCGAACCCTTTAGTTTGCCCTAGGGGGAGGTGAGACTGTCATAGGCGCCATTGTCCTGCAAGAGTGTTAAACCATCTCTTATTCCCTTTTCTACTATGGCTGCAAAATTTATAACTTGTTATGAGGCATTCAATCATGAAATTTGGCTACGAAATTTTGTCACAAGATTACGTATAGTAGATGGTATTGAAAAACTACTCAAAATATTTTGTGATCATAAATCAGCAGTCCTATATTCTAATAACAACAAATTCTTGACAAGATCTAAACATACAGATATCAAGTTCCTGACTGTTAAAAAAGAGTACATAATGGACAGTTATCGATAGAGTACATCGGGACAAAATCTATAGTTACAGATCCGCTTACTAAGAGATTGCCACGCAAAATATTTCATGAACATCCTACTCGTATGGATGTCATGTTATTAAATGATGTTCAATTTTAGCAAGAGTTTGTTATTTTAAATACTCTTACGATATTAATATTTTTGGTTTAAGGGTATTTTATACATAAACAAAGTTTGATTTTATTTATACTCTGATTTTAGTATGGTTTGATCTCACAAAATTTAAGGTAGGGCAATTGAAAATAGACATGTGATCACATTGCATGAAATTTTCATGCTACAAATCCACATCATGATTCATGTCATTCAATTATATCAACATATATAATCATTGATGGGTCGAGTTACGCAATTGTAAAAAAGGTCGTTTTGATCCTATGTTGGTGTAATTGATGAATCAAATTGGCTATAGATATATTTTGATAATGATAGTAAAGTTGAACTCATACGATTAATTGCAAAGTATAATTATAAGGCTGCACATATAATCCAAGTGGGAGATTGTTGGATTCTTAATCCAACGTTGGACTTATATGTGAATAATTATATGTTGCAGACTGTCAAATAAAATTAAATTCAATTAAAGTGATCGATTATGATTTAGATTTTAATGTATCTAATAGAATGTGGACTTTTAATTTATAGAGATTTAAGGATAATTTCTATTTCTATGATGGGTTGAAATAAAAATCTAAAAGTTAATAGAAAAGTTATCTATAGATAGAGTTATGGTTTCCGGACCACACGTATTTTTATTGTCGTATTTTTAGTATCACGAAATAGCTCTTTTTTGATATTTCATCGTTAGAAAAGATACTAGAAAGAAATTAAAGGATTCTCTCAAGGGATTAGCGAATACGTGTTGACCTAGAACACCACTCCAAAATCTCTGAAAATTCAAATACCAGTTAGTCAGCATGGATCCAAGTGCGCTTCCACAATTTTGTTGTTAATTTATTTTTTAATAATCACCATAAAGATTTTGGGTTTAATAGGTGATGATTTTCATCAAAAGTCAATATAAACAACCACTAGTAATTATGGCATTGATGAGAAGAAAATACATTATCAGCTCTTATTAATATTCATTTGATTGCATAAACCAAAATTTTTTCATGTAATAGAATTTTAATGGTTGAGGACACCATTTAGAAACTAATTATATTAAAGGAGAAAATATTGAACTAAGAGTACAAGAGAAATTTAAAAGTTTAAATATGAAAGGAAGAAAAAATTTTGTCCACGAATGGAATCGAGGAGTTATATATTTAATGGAAGAATATTGCAGAAATCCGAAAGAAAGGCTATAATGATGGCGATCCAGATCCAAAAAAAAAAAACTTTGGTTTATTAGGTGAAACAAGAACTGATCACATGGAATTTAAGATAATCTTTAATCGTAATGTCCACCAATTTCGGGTGATCCTCAATTCATGCTATCTTAATATACTTGCAAAAGTCCTTTGCTTCAAATATATGAAAATTAAGCTTGAATCCATAGTTGGGGATGAACAATTTGCATATTAATAGCATCCATGTTTGAATTTGAATTGGAATCTGGGAGTTGATACAACAAAATTAATACTTTCTTTTTTAATTGGCCCAATAATAATGAATAATAAACTAATAGGATCCATCAGTTTGAAAAAATTAGTTTTTCAAATATTATAAAAAATTTTAAAAAGTACTCTAAAAAATAGTCTAAATTTTTTTTAATGTTTAAAAAATATTCCAAAACATATTCTAAAAACTCTACTACTCTTAAATATCCCAAAATATATTCTAAAAATATCTCAAAATATACTCCAAAAACTCTGTTATAGTAAAATTTTTCAAAAATACCCCCAAAATCAGCTAATCTAAACAGAGCTGGGTTTGACCATTAGGTCCATCACAAGAAGAGAAGAAAAATGTTGAGAAAAAAAAAGGCTACCAAACTAGCACTCACAACTTCGACCTTCCCAATTTGGATAACATTTAGAAAAAAAATAAAGGGGATAAGTTAATTTTCAGGAGGAAAAGGGAAACAAAATATGTCATAAAAGTAAGAACGATTTTGAATTAGTTGTGCTTTGCGTTCCACAAAACTAGGTTCTGGGATAAGCTTAATTATTGGCCCAAGGAGTTGACAGGCAGAATTGGTATGCATGAAATTAATGATTAAAAAAAAAAATCCCGCATGCAAACGAAAATTAGGAAAAAAAAAGTAAAAAATCTCCATATCTTAGGACTCAAAGTAAAACATACACAACTATGTCAGATTGCAGATTTAGAAAGAAGAAAAAGAAGAATGGACAGATAAAAGTCTACACGTTTGATATTAAAGAACATCATAGTATTGTGCGCTAGAATTATTTTGACATTGTGCGCTAGATATTAAAGAACTTCATAGTATTTTATTTTGATAAATGTGATTGACTAAATTTTTTAGAACATAAACACTAGACATATTGTTAGATCGCATTTATAGCTCACATCTACCCTTGGCATTTGTTTCCAATTAGGCCTTGTTTTGGTGTTAAATTTTAAAAAGTTGAATTCCGAATGCTAGGAGATCTCACAATTTCGAATTTAATCTAACGTTGTGTTAGTTTTCATCCCATTTTTGTTGGGGTAATTTTTTTATTCACTCCATTTCTTTTGGGGTAATTTTTTTTATTCACTATCAGTGTGGGATAATTTTTTTGCGCACTGCCAGTGTATAACAGAGCAATATTAGATGTGTGCCACATAATATGATTTCAAATTTGAAATTCAATTTTTGCATATATAACACACACAACTATTAGTGTAAAAAATTTAATCCTTTCTCTTGAGACAAATATTCTAATCTGTAATTATATTCTTCTAATTTGTAATTTGACAATATGTTAAATTTGTCCTCCCAATGTGGGTCAATGTTGCAGAAGAATATCTTAATATAAGTTGTTGTGTCCTTTATGTTGATGTAACGTGGACAAAGGGATGAGGAATTCAACTTTTCTCCCAAATCTTGAAGTGAAGCAAATTGATTTACATAATAGTTTACTTAACATTGAATGAAACCTTTCTTTTTATTATAGAAGTAAATGAAACCTTTTTTTTTTATTATTCAGTCTAAGAAAGACAGACTCTAAACCTTACAAAAGAAAGGCAAACATGGAAGTTTGAGAGTTTAATGAAGAATCTCTTAGTAATCGAGCTAATGTTTCTTCAAGCTAAATTCGGTCTTCCTTAAACTTAGAAACATGCGTAGATGTTAGCACAAAAAAATGCGCATACACAGCGGAAGCAATTTTGACACATATAAAAATATGCACGAAGAGGAGCAGAACAAATGCACAACAAATTCTCAAAAATTTATTAATCCAAAACTCAAATATCAACAATAACAAATTCTAAGCCGTAGCCTTTTACTCACGACAATTCACAAATCTCAACTTTGAGATTTTCTCTTAAACTCATTCTCAAAACTCAACTTAACTCTTTAAATAACAACCTACTAGGCTTGTAGTATTTATAGACTGCAAAATTTTCTAAAACAATTATAATTGTAAACCAAAACTTACTTGGAAACTAACTTGACATTTCCTAAACTAATGTGGAAACTAAACAAATATGACACCAAAAAGAATTAGGAAACTAAATACTAAAATAGTTTGGTTTGATTTCTTTCATTGCCTCCTTTAAACCAAGCTCTTGATATTGTCATCTCCAATACAATCACGAGCTTGGGTCCATGAAAAATTCAGTTGCAGTATAAACAACGTTCAACCGCAACTTAAAATTGGTCTTCAATTTCATCTTCACACGCAATAGTGGATGAAATTTAAACAGTTTTTTCGTTTGATTACTCTTGTCAAAAAATTCAATCATATTCACCCATACTCCATAATTTAATTCATCTATGTCACCAAGAAAATCTCCCAAAACTAAAAAATCAAAGGTTTTACCACCGAAGTTTTCAACATTACCATGTTTTTCCTTTAATTTTTCAACACTAACAACCGCATCAATTTTAGTAGTACCACAACCTTCAATTAATTTGTTTACCTCACAATTGATTTCAACCAAGTACATCACTTGATATTTTTCTTCGAAAAATTCATCAATTTTGACAAAATTAACAATTTCTCCGTTGCCATGTTGGTCAGGCACATCTTTAATTTCATCAATGACTTCACCTTTTTTCTCAACCACACATGAGATTTCTTCTTGGATCACAAATTTTTCATCTTCATGTGCACTCACAACTTCTACAACTTCCTCTTTTTTGTCTCATCAAAAACTTCTTTTTCTTCTTCCTCATCACAAATTTCTTCTCCACCTTGACTACAGTAAGAATTCATCAAAAATTTTCAAGCCTCCTTTGTCGTTCTTGTATGTATGAATTTATTCGCTACATACATCTAGAGTTGGATGCTGAGATAGTGGAATGCCTTATAATCCAACTGTCCATTTCTCTCTAACTCTTTAATTGCATCACTTGATGATCCAATGTCTCGTATAGGTTTCATGAACCCCTTCTCAACAATATTCCAAATTCCAATAACTCAAATAATATTTTCATCATCCAACTCCAAATTTCAAAATCGTTTTTACCAACAAAGATAAAAACACCACAATGTGGTAAATAATATAGATCCATACTTTAATTTCACGAACAAACCCCAGGATCAAAATCTAAAGCTCGATACCACTTGTTAGCATGAAAAAAAGTGCACACATAGTGGAAGCAATTTTGACACATAAAAATATGTGGAAAGAGGAGAAGAACAAACACACAATAAATTCTCAAAAATTTATTAATCCAAAACTCAAATATCAACAATAACAAATGCTAAGCCCTAACCTATTGCTCACGACAACTCACAAATCTCAACTACAAGATTTTCTCTCAAGCCTATTTTCAAAACTCAACTCAACTCTTCAAATAGTAACCTACTGGACTGGTAGTATTTATAGACTGCAAAGTTTCCTAAAACAACTATAATTGTAAACCAAACTTACTTGAAAACTAACTTGAGATTTCGTAATCGAATGTGGAAACTAAGCAAATATGACACCAAAAAGAATTAAGAAACTAAATACTAAAATAGTTTGGTTTAATTTCGTTCATTAGAAATCGATCAAAAACAACAAAAGCTAGTTGAACTTGTTGGACCAAAAAACTTCTTTTTTTTTCTTTTTTGAATAAAGATCCAAATGTTATTTGCTTGAGCAAAATGACTATCAAATGAAGTATCAAAAATGACAGTACCTGAATCCGGCAAGAGACGAATCAAGTATCAAAGAATTAAATTACAGAAATTGGAAGAAACTGCCTAAGAAAAGGGGAAGAAAGTATCAAAAGCCAAACCAAAAAAAAAAAAAAAAACCCTTTGCATAATTAAAACCATGGAAACATATAAAAAGATGCAGCTTACTCTAAAAACTTATTTAGATTACTTTTTAATTAACCTTTTGATCTTTTAGAAAAACATAGTTGTACAAGTCACAATATCGAGTTATATTATAAATTATTTAGATTACTTTTTTCATTCACCTTTGATCTTTTAGTAAAACGTAATTATAAAAGAAGGATGAGTTGGATGATATGGAAACATGTGTATGAGTCAAGAGATTTTCATATTCAACACCTCTTACTTATAAAAAAAGAAAACATAATTGTATGAGTCACAACATTGAGTTAAATTATGTGAATCTCGTGTCCTCCCGGCAGGCATTTCGAAAGAACAACCAGTCAACTCACTCTCGGTCACGCTCGCTCCCTCCACTCATTTTCTGTGTTTTATGTTTTTTTCTGCAAGACTAATTGTTACAAGTCTTTAACGGGTGCTTTAGGCTACTGGGCCAGGACGACCAAGACTTTGGGACGACAATGACAATACAATGCCATTAAAATGTACCACACTCTCGGTCACGCTCGCTCCCTTAACTCATTTTTTGTGTTTTATGTTTTTTTCTGCAAGACTAATTGTTACAAGTCTTTATGTGAAACCCGCGATTTTTGGCCCCTATTTTATTATGGCATTATTGTAATTTTTCTAATTAATTAAAAAGATAAAGTTTTATGTAAAAAGAAATAATAAAATAAAGTAACGGTAGGATGGGTTAAGGGGTTCTATTAAAAAAAAAAAAAACTTTGGCCCAAGCCACCTTCTAGTAAGTAGTGCTAGGTTGAGGATTTTATTGAAACCCTAGACAGAAAAAATAATCCTAGCCTTACTTTCTTTCGTCTGCCTCCCTAGAGTAAGAGCCGTCAGAGAGGAGAGAAGGAGGAGCAGGCGACACCGTCAATTGATCCGACGACTAGGCATCTAAACCTGCAAGTTTCGAGTTCACACAAGAAAACTTCTCTTTTAAGGTTTGATAGTGGTATTAGTTGTTCTAGTAATTATATGGACATCTATTGTTGCTATATAGGTATATATGTTTTGATAAGATTCGTATCTGGGTTAATAGAAATAGGGGGGTTGATTTTAATCTGAGATTATAGGGTGATTGAATCTGTTTAAGAAAAAAAAAAAAAAGAGAAAGGGAAGAGCAGCGGCTGTCGCTGCTCTGTCTTGGTTGACGTTGCAGAAGCAATGCCACACCCAGTTCTTCAGCCAACCCAAGACTAAAAAAAAAAAAGATTAGGACAATGAATAAAACCCATGGTTGGCCTTTCGGCCAACCATTGGAAGCAGAGAGTCGCCAACAAGTCTGGCGACCATGGTTAGTCAAAGATGGTTGGCCTTTTGGCCAACCATGGGCCCCACCCTGAGTATAAATAATAATAATAATAATACTAATAATAATGATAACAATAAACAAAAAATAAATAAGTAGAAAGGGAGGCAATTTAAACTTGGACCAGACTATAGTATAAAACTTTCGTAAATATTTAATAAATAAATTTTAAATATAACTAGTCCATTTTTATAGTTTATCATGGGTATTAAGATTCATGACCCAATTTAAAATAATTGTTAGAATTGAGGTATTGGTCATGTAAAACTTATATTTAATTAATTACGTATAAGATATTTAAAGAAAAATCTAGGATATCTTAATTTAGCCTTATGAGGTTAATGTAGATGAGGTGAGACAAATTTTAAATTGTTAAATGAAACGTTTAAAATAATAATAATAATAATAAATAATAATGCTGACGATAACACTAATATTAATAATAATCATAATCATAATAATAATAGTAAATAATAATTAACAATCAGTAATAGTAAGGACAATCACAATATAGACATGGAGGAAGTGAATTGAGGATATAGACGGAGATAAAAATATAGATACGAGTGGAATAAACTAAGACAATTATAGTAAATCAATATGTATAAGCGTATGAGTACTTGTATGTACAAATAATAATAATACCTACACACGCATAAAAGTAGAGATAAAAAAAAGAGAAAGGTAATAGTAACTAGTGAGCATATATATATATATATATATAAGTGGTAATAAAAAATGAATTAACGCCGACGGGGACGATACTAATAATAGTGAATAATTATAAATTATAAATAAATATAGTAAGATAGTAGTCAAGATAGTAAATAAATTATTTTCTTCTAAATTAGGAAACCTTACAAAAGGTACACTTTCCAAATTAAGAAACTTTCTGAAAATAGAAACTTTCCAAATTAGGAAACTTTCCAAAAATAGAAATCATCCGATTTGAGGGGAATGCTATTAGGGTCCATATAATGGTCTAGATATGAATCTTGTACTTTACTTAGAGGTTGTATATTTATGCATCTATAGGAAGTAACAACTAATTAGGGAACCTATGCGTTTGATAGGTACGATACAAGGACCTAAGGTAGTTCCACTCGAGCAGCCAACAGAGGTAGGTGGTACTTACCCTTCTGAAATTTCAAATGTGCAAAATGAAATTCTTGTTTTCAATCCCATTTAGTTGTGTTAACTCGAAAGGTGTTTGATTAAATGTTTTACTTGGATATTTATGAAAACTATATTTTACTATACAAAAATGGACTATGTGACTTATTTGAAATGTTCTGATATGTTCTTATATACAAAATGAGTTGAATCTATTATGAAAGCAAAGAATTATGTATATGATATATGAAATGAATTTTGACAAATAAAGCTCAGAGCAGTCATGGAATAGACGGTAGGGGCTATAGTCCTGTCTAATCGCCATGGTAGTTTGGTATAAAGTCCGGCCGATTGGTAAGGTCATGGTAGCCTGGTATAGAGTCTGGTCGATTGACAAGGCCATGGTAGTCTGGTATAAAGTCCGGCCGATTGACCTAAGAATGAAATGAGATCAATCGATAATCATGAAATCTATTGGTCGCCCACCTAGAAGGGATCTAATCTCTAGGTTGAGTACTCAGTAGCCGGTCATTGCATGTACTTGTTATGAGCTGATCTGATGGAATGATTTATGAACTGAGTTGAAATGAGACTTATGAACTGATATGAGTTGATTTACGAATGGATATGAAGAGATTTGTGACTTGAGATGAAATGATTTATGACTTTACGATTTCTCATGTACAACTATCAATAAGATGCTTTTAAATTACTTATCCTTCTTTACTACTGATTTCTTTATAAATAACGTTACTTTCAAAATCACGGATGTGAATGATATGCAAATGATTTGAGTTGTACTTATATACTTATGTATCTATAAAATTAAGAGTGCATGGTCCAACAGAGGGGTAAATATTGTCTACTTAGCGATGTGTCGCTCAACCCACTTCTTACCATTTTTGCAGATTCTGAAGAGTATGAATTGGTTTACCTAGAAGACCCTGAGGATGACTTTTATTAGTTTTAAATGAATAGAAGTTGGCAGACTAGCTACTTCTAGTTGTTAGTCATGTTTATTCTTGTTTCCGCTGTTTCAATTAGAGAATAAATGTACGAACGTCTTGAATATTTATGGACTTTCTCTTATATGTAATTCGTACCGTACTTTATTTAGTTGAATTATTTAGTGCTGTTAAAGTTAAATTAGTTAATGTAGCCTTGTATTCTTGAGTGAGACTTGAGAGTACGGCGGATGTCATGTGACGGGCACGTGCGGGTTCGGGACGTGACACTTTAACGTGTGCTTTAGGCTACTGGGCCAAGACGACCAAGACTTTGGGACGTACAATGACAATACAATGCCATTTTTCCACATAAATGGAACATTTTCTTCCCTTCAATCTAAAAACCAATTTCGTATTCAATACTTATCTTCCCAATCAAATAAAAAAACATACAAACCAATTTTGCTGACTTGAGGCATATATCTATAAAATTGAATCGCTTAAATTCATCATTTCTTCATTATCCTCAGGCGCCATCTTCATGGCAAAAGTACCGTGGTCAAGTTAGTGAGGCGTAGGGTGTCAAACCAGTAAATGTAAATTCCTATTCCAAAGGTGTAAACATAAGTATAGTGATGAGTAAGGTCATATTTTCTGGGCCTAGATGGCTTGTTTTCTCATCAAATAGCAATATATAAAATGGGGGATTGTGAAAATTTGACCTAAGTAACTCACTTAAATAAAACAAGATATGCAAAATTAAATTAAATTAAATTAATAAAAGATAAATCGCTAGTCAAAGGATTACTCTCTACTTTGGTTCATTTAACTAATAATTGATGTAAGGATAATAATCATCAACTTATAAATAAATTGGTTATAGTTGTCAACAATCTCTGACAACTTGTTTTTTTTATTGTCTCGATAACCACAATAAGTTCTATGATTATTTCTCTTGTTAATTAAAAACCCTAAACAAGCTCTTAAAATTTAATTGGATAATTTCAGAAACCTCCCTTGAGATTTTTGACTATTTCACTGGCCTTTCTCCAAATTTTGAAAATTACACTAACCTCTCTTGAGATTTATTATCTTATAATATTTAAGTCCAACCAATAATTAAAAAGTGATATTAGAAGAGAGAAGATAATATAATTCCACCATTACCCCTCGTCTACCAAATTATTTAATTAATCTAACACTAGTCCTAACATTAAAGAAAACACTAGAAGTTATGGTTTACAATCAATGATTAAATCACATATGTCATCAAAATAGTATATCATTCTTTATATTTCACTTAATGTAAGATCCACGTTGCTCTTTTCAATTACAAACCCTCAATAAAACATGATCAACCACAAATAATAAAAAAATTTGTAACCAATATATTACAAAGAGCATTATCTAAAATGTGATATAAGAGTGACATTGCTTAGCGTGATATAAGAGTCCATTCAAAAAAATTGTTTGGTCCATTCCAAAAATATGATATAAGAGTGACATTGATACAAAATGTGTGGTTTGAGAGGAGGTTAGTGATATTTTTGAAATTTTAAGTGTGCTAAGTGATATTAGCTTAAATTTCAGCAGAGGTTTTTTTTCTTAAATTATCCCCAAGAAATAGGTAAGATTTAATCATCAAGTTCTAAGTTTTGCTTTAAAAAAGTATTTTTTTTAAAGCATAAAAATGGTAAGGTTTGCTTGAAAGCTAGTACGATTTGTTAATAATTTAGTAAATTTTACTAAAAGGTGGTAAGATTTGTTAATGAAACAATAATTTTTACTTGAAAAATGTAGTAATTTTTGTATAAGAAATGGGTATGTTTTACACGAAAGGTAGTAAGATTTCTTAATGATACAGTAAAACTGACTAAAGAAGCGGCAAGATATGTTAATGAAACAGCAAGATATGTTAATGAAATCATAAGTTTTACATTAAAAGATATGTTTTAAATAAAATATGGTAAGTTCTAGAGAAAAAGTGGTAATTTTTGCTAAAAGTCTAGTAGGATTTGTTAATTAAAGAGTATTGTACTAAATTTACCTTCACAATTTTGTCCCCAATGAAATTCGTCAAATCTTGAATGTGTCATCACATCAACCACTCATTTATGAGTTATGGTGATTCCCTATCACCGCAGCACCGTCCAATTATGGCAGACCGGCATAGGAGTTCGGTAGAGAAGACTGGATAGGAATCACCTTCCCAACTCAGAAAATAAATTTTTTCACGCCTTAAATGTTTGAAAGTTTTCAAATAATTTTCGAATGTGAATGACTAAGCGATTGCGTATCATTTGGTTGCTTAAGTCTTCTCCTACCAGCAAAACAATCTTAGGAGACTCTAACATTCAACATCTGACGGGGAAATAGATGCACTTCAACATCTTACCTCCAGGTTGGTCAAAAAAAAAAAAAAAAAAAAAAAAATCTTACCTCCATTCTTTGCCGAAATCTCCACTTAATTTGATGGTCAATAAGTAGGAAAATCAACATTTACATCGAGCGGTGGTCCTTTCTCCTATTGATGCCATCATAGCTAGTGACCACACGGAATGATTGCTGTTCCCCACCTCTAGCGTGTGTGTTATGGGGACTTCCATGCTCGTCTTCAGTATCATAGTTGTCAAAATCGCGATCCGGATCGTAGGATCGTACGATCCTACGATCCGGATAACCAAAATCGATCCGGATCGTATGCAGAGTCGCAAATCATATTAATTTTTTGCAGGATCGCATAGAATCGTAGCAGGATCGTGTAGGATCGTGCAGGATCGTTCAGGATCGTATAGGATCGTAGGATCGTAGGATCGTACGATCCTACAATTTTTTGTAAATTTGTGAAATACGAAGCTCCATTTTGCAAATAAATGAAAATATTTGTGGTATATTTGTAATTTATCAAAGAATTGCAACCTTTAATTGCAATTAAGAGCTTTTGGTAGGATCTTACGATTCTACGATCCGATCCTACGATCCGATCCTGTGAAACTAAAATCGATCCTACGTAGGATCCCGATTTTACAAACCTTGTTCAGTATATATGATTCCGTTGACACCAATTTATGAAAGTTACAGTTAAAAAAATCTGAACTCGATCAATGAGGGGTTCTCCCCCTCCCCCCCCCCCCCAGCCCCACCCCTCTTCTTCTAAGCACTCTAACAGATGTAAATTACTTAATATATTGCAGGGGATTGATCTCAATGTTCAAGGATATTTGATTTCAAAGCTATGATAAAATTTCACCCTGTAGACATAACATATTGCAGGAGTTCAGAATCATTTAAAGGGGCATGGGCAAAGTCAAATTGAATAAATTTCACCCACACTGGCTAAACAATTGCACTATATTGTAACCACTAAGGTTGGCGTGATACTCACGAAGGGCTATTAGAGTTCTTTTCACTGTCAACTGTCAAGTTTAAAATTCAAATTTTAAATTTAATAATTTAGGGATGGGAATGATCTGGAGAAGGAGAAGGGAAAAATAAAAAAGAAATTACTTTACTGTTATACAAAGTATTATAGAAATCAAATACTTGGCCTATGTGGCTTTACAGAACTTTCCCTGTAACAAAGTATAGTTAATAATCTAGACAAGCCCAATAGTCCGTATTTTATGTGCCAAACAATGAATATTAAGATTAAAGAAGTAACATGGACGCATATACAAGGCAATACTCGAGCTTTATGCGTAAATAGCATTTTTTGAGTACATCTATAAGTAAAAAGTCTACATACATGAACGTTTTATCTACAATTATTTACAAGTTTTTTTTTGTAGTCCGAGGTGACCTCGATATATCTCTAATTTGCAGCGTTGTAGCTAGGAGTGTAAATATTTTAGTAGGTAGATACTGGGTAAGGCGAAATATGCTACTTGCTAGCTTAGCACGAATATGTTCGTCACAAAACGAACACTCCAACAATTCACTTTGAAACTTGAAAGGAGACTTCAGGGACGACTTGGGATGGGACACAAAGTGCTTGTCTGTTTCTTCCCAATGCACAAGGCAACAGCAACTAGAATAGCGATATGCATGAGTAGAGGGGCAATATGAATAAATGGTTATTGGTTTTGACTTAATGGATGGTGGATGAAATTTATCCGATCCACTTAGATCCATTTATCCACTCCATTTAGATCCATTTAATAAATGGATCTAAATGGATGGATCTAAATGGATTAAATAAAAACCAATTATCCATTTATAATCCATTTAAATATTTTGATTACTTTTTTTTGTATTACCATTTCTTGTAATATAAAGATATTTTTTTATATACTTTTTGAAGATACTTCTTAATGCATTTAATACAGAAAAACCATCAGAAATTAGACTCAATTCAAGAAAAGCTCCACATAATTCAGCTTCATTGACCATGATTATAGAAGCATCCTTTCCTACTTGCACCACTTCTCAAGGGTTATTTAATTTCTTGGACAAGCCAACTCAAGCTAGCTGTGATGTGCGGCTTTAGTCGACAAATTCGAGATTTCAGTTAGCTAATAAGTCTCGCTACTTTTATTTGGTTTTTAAATAAATGGATATATGTAATTTTTGTGAATAATTCATATAAATCTATTTAATTTATGATTTTATTTTGATCAATCATTTAAAATCAATACTATAAATAAATAATTTAAATTTATTTAATTATGAATTATATGAATGAATAAATGGATCTCAATCCAAATTGTCAACAGTATCGAGAAACAGTCCCTGAGCTGTCTTGCACGGTAGACACCCTCGCCTTGAAGCTATAGTCTCCAAGGACTATTCTACCCAACAGCGACGTGCCATTCTGCTAACGCAATAAGAGGTTAAAAATGACTTGATGGAGGGCCCTCCCCGAAGGTCCATCCGTCCATTTATTGTTTGATAGTACATGTTTGGAACTTAGCAGGAAAGTCAGCATTACAGTATTTTTCCATTGATTTGGTTTTATTTTTCTAAGAATGTGTTAGCTACTGACTCCCATGCTTGTCTACTCTCTCTCTCTATATATATATAAGGTGAAACTTGACACCAACTCTTACTGAGTTGCCCTGGTGAGCTCAGAAATCTGAAATTGAACCATGAACAAAATCTACTACTCTTTCTGCCTTATCTTTAGTTTAGCGTGGTTAGCCGTCATGGCAGCCAGCAACAGTAACATTACAGCTGATCAATCAGCTCTTCTTGCTTTTAAAGATCGCATGATCACCTCAGAATCTCAGAAAATCTTGGCAAAAAACTGGTCCGTCACCTCCTTCGTCTGTGATTGGATGGGGATCACCTGTGGCTCTCGACACCTCCGAGTGACTGCCCTGAATATTTCAGACATGAACCTTGCTGGTACTATACCTCCTCAACTTGGGAATCTGTCCTTTCTTGTTTCCCTTGACATTAAGAGAAACAATTTCCATGGAGAACTGCCTCGTGAGCTTGCTCACTTGCGCCGATTAAGACACCTTGATTTTGGAATCAACAATCTCGGTGGAGAGCTTCCCTCCTGGTTTGGTTATTTACACAAACTCCAATACCTTTCTCTCAGAAACAACAGCTTTACGGGTTCTATCCCGCCTTCCATCTCTAACATGTCAAACTTGGAGACGCTATGGCTGTCACACAATTCCCTTGAAGGGAGCGTTCCAATAGAATTTCAGAATCTTAATAATTTGGAGAATTTGATTATTGAGCAGAATCAGCTTTCGGGTCCGTTTCCTCTCCACATCTCCAATATTTCCTCGTTGCAAGCCATCTCTTTTATGAGCAACAGGTTATCTGGCATTCTGCCAGACAACATCTGTCACGGCCTTCAGAAACTTACCTGGCTTGGTCTAGGAGGTAATAATTTGACTGGTCAAATACCTTCAACATTATCTCAGTGTTCACTGCTTCAGCAGTTTTCCTTGGCTTCGAACCATTTAAGTGGATCCATACCTAAGGCAATTTGGAACTTGACAATGCTGGAGGGACTATACCTGGGGAGTAACAATTTAACAGGTAATAATTTTATTCCTATTTTATAAATACTATATATTAAGCTTATACTTCTTCTTGTATATGGTTTATAATTGTATATTAAGCTCATGCCCCTGTTCTTTTGTATGGACGTTTCAAAGAACAGTACGTCAGATATCACCATTCTTTTTAAAAGTTTCATTTCATCTACTAAACTATGTTTCTTACCAAATAATCCATTAAACTTTTCGAAAGTCTCATTTTAGTCACTAAACTATTTTTTTGTACCAAATAATTAACTAAATAGCAAACTTGCAACTGCCTTAAAAAAAATGAACCGCTTTAAAAATTTAGTGTGCTATTTAGTAAAAAAAATAGCTAATTGGATAAAATGAGACTTTTAAAAGATTTAGTAAATAATTTGGTATAAAAAATAGGTCAATGGATCAAATGAGACTTTTGAAAAGTTTGGTGAGTCTAGCATATTTTACTACAAAAAAAAAAAAAACTATACCATCATTTTATTTTTGTGATTTTTCTGGACATTTCCTCGTGGATCAATTTTTATGAAGTTTTTTTTTAGTGTAAGCGTGAGGTTTTAAATTCAAACTTCTCATTTATACTCTTCTTTCTCCATACTCAACCCATTCCTTTCTCCCTTGTGGATGATGCTCTAAGACTTCATGCAAATAAAAAATGCAACCTTAAATATTCAATCATGTAATTGGATTTTGGGATATACATACATACACCCACATAGACATTCACTTTTCAGTATGACTATGCATATATTCTTTTGTTAATTACAATTCACCTCTCCAAAGTTTGATCAAATTATAAGATAGACCCTAAAATTTGTCAGTATTACCAAAATGTCCCACATCCAAACAGAATTATAACCTAAACGCCTTTACCGTCTGAGGCCTAACAAACTCTTAAGATGAACCGTTATATTATGACTATTAATGTTAGCATAGTTTGTTTGGATAAGAGTTTATTTGGATGATTTATTTGAGATATTTACTGTAGCACTTTTTGTGATGTGATGTATGTGAGATAAAAAGGTGATTGGGAAGATAAAAAGGTGATTGGGATTTGTGAGAATAAATTTTGCAAATCAAATTCTCTCTATCCAAACAAACTATTATTTTTTAATACAACTCCGATGATACCCTGAAGCCCCACCTTTCTTCTCTCTCTATTCAACCAAGTTTTCTGTTACCAACATATCCTTTCTCCCATGTCCATCTTTTCACCATTGAAGTAAAATCTTTGTCTGAGAAGTTCATGAGCAAAAGATAATCGAAGTTAAATTTGATAATTGATATTTAGGCCATAAAATACCCTTGGCAACCTGAAATTCTCAAAACATAAAAAAAAAAAAAAAAAAAAAAATTCACCATCGTCATCTTTCCCCTTACAATTTTCTCATCATGTGACCCATTCTTTATCACCATCTTCATTTAACTTTCACATAAAAACACCATTCTATGGACATTACCACACAAATATATAAACACACACAAACACACACCCCAGTAAACTATCGCATACAGATCCATAGGAAGGTGAGCAGAGGTAGGAGCAACTTGGTGGCGTAGTTGAAGAACAAGCAGGGTAATTGTTGTTATTTGGCAAGTTATGGTAATGGTAGACGATTTAGGAATCAGATAGAAGGAGTAATAGTTGAAGGATTTGGGGGTTTACTTTCCGACAAAAGGCCGACCTAAGGTTGAAGGAGGCAGATTGAACCAAGTAGTTGTGCGAGAGTAGGAATCCATTGGGTTGGAGGCTTGCAACAACTAAGATGAAAAGCAAGATGCTGCAGTAGGGGCCAGGAGTGATGGCTGTTGGACCAGGGTCAAATGCAGTGTCAAGCCTTCAAGTCTTTAGAGATCAATTTAGTTATTTCAGAAAAGGAATTAAGAATAGAATTAGGCAGAGCAGGAGAAGGAGGGGAAGAAGAAGAAAGGAGTCGACTCATCAAGAAGAGAGAGAAATAAGGACTAATTATTATGTTATGATACACTCCCCTTCGAACAGTAAATGACCAAGATGCCCCTCAAAGGTGCGCCCCTTCTGTTCTGTTCTTCTACGGGGTCTGAATGGGTGACGGGTGCTGTTTGTCCGCGCTGAGGATAGATGTGTATGACAGACTGACAGCAAAATGGAGATGAGAACAAATAAATTTGCATCCTTAGGGTTTGGTTTACGCTAAAACGATGCTCATATCAAAGAGACTGGATGAAATTCTTTTGAAGAGATACTAGACGCAGAAGAATTCACAATTCCTTTAATGTTGGCCTGCAATGTAATTTGAAAATAGCGATATTTAAATGACTCAAAATACAAGTAAAACAATAGGAAACAACAATTGCCGCTTGCGTTCACGACATACTACTGGATTTTCATATACTTGTCTAGTTGTTGTATATATATATATATATATATATATATATATTTTGCATAAGATGTTGTGCGTTTATATAATTTTATTGTACTTAAAAATTTTATTTATGTACATCAATTTAAAATACAAAGCATACACCAAATTATGGAAGAAATATAACAACTATATCTGTCACAATCCCGTGGTCATTTGTTTGCTAAATAATTTTGGGTTTGGTTTTTTCTTTTTTCTATATACAAATTTGGTATGCAACCATTTCCTGAATAGTTTGGAATTTAATATCTTCATCTTCTTTGTCTTTTTTCTTTTATGTAAATCCTTGTTGAATTTTAATAATCTCTCAATAGTTTGGGATGACATGGAAGTTGCTTCTTGTTTTCGTGGAGCGCTTGTTTTTAGGAATTTAATAGGAAAAAAGCTCTGTTTAATTTTCCTTGTTTAATCACTGACAATGGTGGCCATAATGTTGCCAAAATTGAAGGTGTGATCTATAATTTGGTTAAACCTCAAAGAAGGTGAATGTAAGGGAGACAGTTGGATTGGATGGTCTCGGGGAGGGAGTGTAAGTAAGAGGGGAGGGAGTGTAAGTAAGAGGGAGTGGATTTGATCCCTCCCACTTATATTAAAAATATAAAAAAAAAGGCCTTAGAAAAAAGGAAGGTAAATGTAATTAGTTCTATATTCTTTGTTTGTTAATGTAATAGACACTCTATTATCATTTCCAATTATTGCATTTGGAGAGTTCAATAGTCTCATTAATGTTGCTATTATGTGCTTTCATTACGACTCAAATCAAGCTCACAAAAGTTGCAATTTTGCAGGTGCAACTCCAAATGAAATAGGTAATCTAACCATGCTGACCATTTTAGATTTTGCCGTCAACAAATTGAGTGGTATGCCAAATCTCTAATTACATGGCCTTAATTGCTTAAACCGTTGGCTATAGGGTAAAAGGAACACAATCGTTTCTAATTAATGCATTTGAAAGTCCAAAAATCACATCATTGTTTGTTACTATATTTTTTCATTATAAATCAAATCAAACTCACAAAAGTTGCAATTTTGTAGGTGTAATTCCAATGGAAATAGGGAATTTAGCTTGGTTGACGAGTTTATATTTTCAAAGCAACAAATTGACAGGTATGTCTTAGTTCCTAATCATAAGGTCTTCATTCTGTAGACGGTCGTTAAAACTCAACATCAATATGATCTGTACGTAGGATGCTTGGGCTTATGTTCAGTTGATTGATATCAGCATTTCTTTCTAATGGATTTAATGTTCAGAGAGATCAATTTTGAAGCAACGAATAGAAGGATCAGGGAGGTCCTATAACCTTCTATTAATATCTATTTTTTAAATTTAGAGCCTTGTTGGATAGGACCAATATTATCATTATCATTATTATATAAAAAGTATGAATCTTGGTATTAGGGAGTGTAAGCACTTTTTTATCTTAATTTTTGTTATCCCTAAATTACCCTCTTGTCTTTTAATTAGAATTATTGCATTTCAATGTAACATTAATTAAAAGAAATAAAAATTTCCAATTGATTACATCTCAATAGTATTGGTAATTATAATTAAAAACTATTTACCTAACCTTGGACAACATCTCCAATTATTATACATATCAAAATTTTTTAATCGAAACATGAAAAATTTCTCATTAGTCATTATTTGAGATTGTAAAAAAAAAAATCAATTTCAAAAAATAGATACTCTTTGGAAAAAAGAGAAACATACAAGACAAAGAGAGCCCTTATGCATTTGTATATTTTCATAGAAATATCACGAGCAAAATTCACAATTATGCACTTTTTACCAATATGAAGAAATAAAAAAAGTAAAATATAAAACCTAACTATTTCAATCAAATGAATTTTAACTAAAAATTAAATAACCAACCCAAAATGATTGAGCATTATGAATAATTTACATTCTCTATTAATAAGAAAAACACTTAGATAAAATGTAAATAGTCCAAATTCAATGAATATTACACTTCACTTTATCCCATTCAAATTCATATAAAAATTGAAATGCTAAACAATTAACATGATATAAAAGAAAGCACTTAAATGTTCATGCAACTAACAAACATGCAAACAATTTAGTTTCAATTGAAATGACAATTCATGTCACCCAAATCCAAGCAAACAATAAAAAATTTTCTTATATTTCACCTACAATCAACTAACTAATTTTGATATCACAATTAGAGTTTTATCGTCTAAGACAAAAAGGAAAAAATCCAAAAAAATCTATGGATTAATTTAAACGTATCCATATTGAACATGCCATTTATCAGATTAGTGTAGAAAAGGAATAGTTGTTGTCTGTGCTTTATGTTGCATTGTCTTCAAACAAAATTATAAAAACAATAGAAGATAAATGGAAAAGAGAATACTCAACTACTGCAATCAATGAAATCTCAATTGATGACAATGAACATTCACACAGAAATAATTAAATATGATGGATTAAACATACCCTTGTGAATTAAATAATTACAAAGAGTTCATATACAAAAAAATATATATGTAGACAATTCAAAAAATGGTGCAAAAAAATTTAAAAAGTAATGCAGCTCACTTCATACTAAAGAACTTCATCAAAAAGCTAACTAATTCAACTCCTATAACATGTTAAATAATAATCATCTACCCTACAGAGAATTAGGTTTTATATGAAATGAAAATTGTAGAAAACTCAAGCTAAAGAAAAAAGAAATACCATTCATTTATTTTATTCTTAAGTAATTAACTGATTGTAAGTCTACAATTAAATAATTAGTAATCATAAGTATTGATATTACAAATACTATTTAGGAAGTGTTTAATAATTTATCCAAATCTTAGTTTTTCGGTTGTTAAAATCTAATAATTTTAGTAGAAGGTTTATCATAGATTTTACTTTCAATCGGAAAAAGACATATCTAGACCGATAAGAGAGCTTGCGAATGCATCAGAGGAAAGAAAAGTAGATGTATAGTACAATAATCAGAATGATAAAGATCCAATAAGTCAATTCATGTTACAAATTAGATTTGCTTCTCCCAAACTTGATATGTGCATATATATTTCTTTTTAATAACATGATTTTGAACTATACAAAAATGTGCAATTTTATAATTTAAGGGAAATCACAACACCATTGGTAAAACATGATAGTGTTAATAATTGTTATTAAAGTTCAATCCAAATTTAATCAATAAAAGCTCAAAAAAAAAGTTCTAATAGCTTGTGGTCAAAGAGTTCAAAATTTGAATATACTTGCAGCCAAAATTAGTTAGAGAAATTGAAAAATACACATAAGTTATATTATGAGGTAGATTATCAAAACTTCACAACAAATTTTATTAGCTACAAAAATAATATTTTTGGATTACTATACTCACGTGCAAAGCACGTGCATTATTTACTAGTGCTAACACAAAAGTGCTTTGCCATTTTATAGGTGGAATACCTGAAAAGATTGGGAACCTTCACAGATTGGAGATGCTTGTTCTAGGTGATAATACATTGTCGGGTTCCATACCTATAGAAATTTCTAACATTTCATCTCTCCAAGTTATTGAACTCTATCAGAACAAGTTCTCAGGAACTATTCCTTTGACAATGAATCATAAGCTTAACAATCTGGAGACTTTATCTCTTTATCAGAATTACTTAACTGGAGTTATTCCTAACTCCATCTCAAATGCTTCAAACCTTGTTGATTTGATGCTTGACGATAATGAGCTCATAGGTTCAATTCCCAGCTCTTTAGGAAGTTTAAGAAATCTTCAATTGATAAACTTGGGTTTCAATAGGCTGTCAAGTGAATCCTCATCTCCAGAATTAAGCTTTTTCACTTCCTTGACGACTTGTAGATCCTTGAGATATTTAGAGGTGCATCAAAATCCTCTAAATGGTTTTCTACCAGCTTCCTTTTCTAACTACTCAAGTTCTCTAGAAGATTTTGGTGCATACAATTGTAAAATCAAAGGAAGCATCCCACTCGGAATCAGCAATTTGAGCAGTTTATTATACCTTGATTTTTCAAATAATGAATTGATTGGATCTATCCCAAGAACTATCAATAGGCTGATGAATCTTCAGGAGTTTTACTTAGAGTCCAATCAAATAAGAGATGTCTTGGACAGTTTTTGTGGATTCCAAAGTTTGGGGTCCTTAGCATTAGGCCAAAATCAATTCTTTGGTAGTATTCCAGAATGCTTCAGAAATATGACAAGTTTGAGACAGATTTTACTGAACTCCAACATGTTGGCATCCACCATACCTGCTACGCTATTGAGCATGAAAGATCTCCAAGTTCTAAACCTGTCATCAAATTTCTTTAGTGGATCGCTGCCTCGAGAGATTGGGAACCTCAAAGCAATATATAGTTTAGATCTCTCGATTAATAAGTTGTCAGATGTTATTCCTACTACAATTGGAGAGCTACAAGCTTTACAAACTCTTTCATTGGCAAAAAATAATTTACAGGGTTCTATACCAAAATCAATTAGTAACATGTTGAACTTGGAATTCTTGGACATTTCACACAATAATCTCTCTGGCACAATACCCAAGTCATTGGAAGCACTCAAATACCTTAAGGAATTTAACGTTTCTTTTAATAGATTAAGTGGTGAAATTCCTCGAGGTGGTCCCTTTAGAAGCTTTACGGGTCAATTATTCATGAACAATGAAGCACTCTGTGGTGACCCAAGGCTTAGTGTTCCACCATGTCAAAGTAATTCAATTACAAAATCAAACAAAAGAAAGAAGCTTCTGCTTGTAATGTTGCTGTCAGGTATTGCAGCAATATTGATGGTAGTTACTATAACAATATGGATTCTAAGATGGTTGAAGAAACCAAACATTTCTAGTGGAACAGAGTTGATGTCAGTGGCAAAATATGGAAGATTTTCATACTATGAACTTTTGCACTCAACTAATAACTACAATGAAAGCAATTTGATTGGAAAAGGGAGCATTGGTTCTGTTTACAAAGGGATCCTAAGTGATGGCATTGCTGTGGCTATCAAGGTATTCAACTTGCAAGTGGAAGGTGCATTGAAAAGTTTTGATAGAGAATGTGAGGTACTAAAGAGTCTACGCCATCGAAATCTTACAAAGGTGCTCGGTAGTTGCTCCAACCCTGAATTTAAAGCCTTGGTACTCAAATATATGCCCAACGGGAGTCTTGAGACGTGGTTGTACTCGCACAACTATTTATTAGATCTAATTCAAAGAGTAAATATAATGATCGATGTTGCTTGTGCATTGGAGTATCTCCATTATGGTTACAATATTCCTGTTGTACATTGTGACCTGAAGCCCAGTAACATCTTGCTTGATGAAGATATGGTCGCTCATGTAAGTGATTTTGGTATTACAAAAATGTTTGGTGAAGGAGAAAGTATTTTGCACACCAAAACCCTTGCAACACCAGGATACATTGCACCAGGTTAATCTTTTAGCTTTTGCTGTCTACATTTTCTTTACTTTTATGTTTGTCCGTTTTTTATCAGTCTTTCAGATATTTCAATTATTTTAACTATTGTAATCTTATGACAGAGTATGGATCAGGAGGGATAGTTTCCACAAGAATCGATGTATACAGTTTTGGAATAGTTTTGATGGAAACTTTTACAAGGGTAAAGCCTACTGATGAAATGTTTTCACGAGATTTGATCCTTAAAAGTTGGGTAGAAGATTCTCTCCCTGATGCATTTCAGGTCATTGATGCCAACTTAATAAGGCAAGAGGATGAGCATTTCACCGACAAGATGAAATGTGTTATATTTATCATGAAATTGGCTTTGAACTGCTGTAGAGAATCTCCAGGAGAAAGGATGAATATGAAAGATGTTTTAGTAGAATTGAAGAAGATTAAACACCAACTTCTTATCATAGTAAGTTCTTACCATTTTGTGCAAATATTACCTCTCGATATAGGAAGTTGCTTTTCGTATTCTTTTGAACTCATAGCCAACTATTTCTTGTAGCCAACAGTCAAACCTTGAGTGGACCAGATACAATGTTGCAGACCAGATCAAGCAAATATTGCTGTATAATCCAAAAGCTTGATTTATTGTGAAGGTTGGAGAGAGATGTACTTGATTCCATAGGTGTCAGTTGCATCACATTTGGACTTTCAATTATAGGGCACATTTCATAACTGCTTTTATTTTGCTTTTCATTTTTTCTTCTTTTTAATCCATTTCAAAACAAGTTTTATTTTTCTTTCTTTAATTCTTACTAAATTCTTGGTTACTTTTTGTGGAGGTGATCATGTATCTTTTAGCCTTATCATGTATAAAGACTGTAAAAAGATGAGAGTGAACCGGTTCTTGCAATAAATTTTTTTCTTCTACAAATGAATGTGTCAAGTTCCTTCTATATTATAGAAAGAATATAGAAAGAATAGCAGCCATTGTATGTCTTTCTCCATTATAGTTATCTTATGTTGCCTTGAAAGGGCCGAGAGAGAGAGAGAGAGAGAAGACTCTTCTGGGCAATTGTCACACTGCCTTTGTCTTACATCATAAGTCTTTTGGAATTTTTGAATCATCATATATCCGGGTTTAAGTATCCTTGCCAGACTTAGAGTTATCCATTTTTATTATATAAGTAAATTACTAACAATTCCCCTATGGTTTTACATATTAGCATATCCTAGCATTTCAAGTATTCATGTATCTTTCCTATTCTTTTCTCTAAAGCCAAAAATGGACTAAAAGAACCTCAAGTTGTGGTGATTGACTCACACATTCTCCAAGAACATGTTTTATGAAATGATGAGGTTCAAACTTGCACTCAAAGTTTATATTCTGAACCCCTCGTTTGCTGCAAGTATACATGTTGCGCTTGTAGTATGTAAGGTGGTAGGATTGATCACATGAGAAACATGCCTAATTACTAAGGCTTGTAACTCACTTTATTATCTAAACTAACAGGAGCATATAAAATGTAAAGTAATAGCAATGTAAAACCTATGCAAATGAAAGTAATGAAATTGGAGAAACTCAACTAAACACAAGTGTCCTAGGGTCTATAATCCACTAATAGTTCAAGATTTGGCTTCTTAAATTTTCACTAATCATTCTTGTCCTACTAGAGATTTCACTTCCAAATGTAATCAAGACTTGCTTTCGCCAATGAGTTGATTTTTGCCAACATTAGGCCTTCATACTTTCGTGGTGAAATCACTAATGGTAGTTCATGAAGATCAAGGAGATGCGCAACAAATCCATCTAAGTGCATAACTACTTTTATGTGTCTACTACTTAGGTTCCATCTAATCCACATCTATCATTGTTAAGAGAAGCTGGAAGCCAAGGCTATTGGAGTAACATCACAAGAGCAACCACAAGAAGTCATGGTTGAGGAGGCAAATAGATGAGTATTAAGGGACTTTGCATTGCCTAGAGGTACTAGCTTAAAACAAGTATTGTGAGACCTATGATAAATGCTTAATCTTCACTCATTCAAATGGTGCAACAATATCAATTTGGAGGTAATGCGACCAAGGACCTTAATACTCACTTAGCTACTTTCTTGGAAATTTGTGATACAATCAAGCTTAATGGGGTAAGCGATGATGAAATTAGATTTAGATTGTTTCCATTTTCATTAAAAGGCAAGGCCAAAGTTTGGTTGCAATCTCACATACCAATCACTTTCTCAACTCAGAATGATTTGTCACATGCACTTTTGAACAAATATTTTCCACCAAGAAAGATTGTTAAGTTTGGCACGGATATAACGAGTTTTTACCAATAGGAAGGCAAGTCATTTTATGATGTTTGGGAGCAATTTTGGGAGTTGCAACGGAAATGTGCACATCACGAACTAACTGATTGGCTCATTGAACAAACATTTTACAATGGAATAGCATATCCAACTAAAACTCATGTGGATATGCAATGGGAGGAGCTTTCATGGGTAAATTAGGTGATGAAGCACAACAATTAATAGAGGAGATTGCTACAAATAACTATCAATTGGCTAATGAGTGAGGTAATGCTAAGAAACTTGCAGGTATGTTTGAGATTGATAGCTTGAATATGTTGAATGCCAAAATGGACAATGTGGTAAAAATACTTAATAGGCAAGTTGGTTCTAGTCTTGACTTAAATGTCAATGTTACATGTTGTACTATGTGTAGAGGTGATCATGATGATTCCATTTGTGCAAGTATTGAGTACGTACAATATCTAAATAGCTGTAGCCATTAGTCCTAATACAATCCATATTTCAATACTTACCACATAGGGTATAAGTAAACCATCTAAACTTTAGATAGAAAGAACAAGGAACTAGCCAAAATCGATCAATCCACCTAGCTTTCACTCAAGATTGGCACTTGTGGTGACCGACCAAACCTACTTGAGAGTTGGCTATTGAGTGACTAGCTAATGAGTTCAATGACAAGATCAATAAACTAGCTCATGCCACTACACAAACGTTTAAATAATTTGAGGGGAGAATGGACCAAATTACTAACATGTATAGGAATGTTAAGGTCCAATTTCAACAAATAGCTAATGCCATCAACAATAGGAACCAAGGAGAGTTACCTAGCAAAATCAATGTCAATCCTAGAGAGCATGTTAAGGTTATTATCTTCTGTAATGGTTGGCAGTTGAATGACACTTTGATTGCTGAGCATGGAAAAGAAAGTCAGAAGGAAGAAAATAATAAGGTGAGCGAGAATGTACAGGTGAGTAAGGGGGAAAAGGTTAAGGAAAAGAAAGTTATAGGTGAATCGTCAACCTCTGAGACAGTTCCTATTTCGCCACTAGTGCTATTCCCTCAAAGGTTCAACCAAAACAAGTTGACAAGGACTCTGAGAATCTGTTAAGATTTTTAAGCAATTGCCCATTAACATTCTTTTTGCTGATGCTATCTAGTGGGTTCCATCATATGCGAAGTTCTTGAAAGAAATCATGAGAAGGAAAAGGAAGATTGAAGACTAGGAGACAATTGTATTGACAAAGGAATGTAGTGCCATCTTTCAAAACAAATTGTCACCAAAGTTGAAGGATCCAGGTAGTTTTTCTAAACCTTGCACTTGTTGTGCCCCATTTTTTGAAAAAATAAAATTACGGGCTATAAAAATGAATTTTTGATTAATTTTGACTGAAAATGAGTTTTTGAAAAATAAAAGAAAAAGAGGGCCTAAATGGGATTTAAAAGTGCGACGATTTTGGCCCAAAATAATAGTCTAAAAAAGGGTTTTTTTAGGAAAAATAGGAGTCACCACTTGGTATTGAGTTAAGGTGTACCAAATCACCAAAAAATATGTTTTTTAATAAAAAATAAACAAAACCCTTTTTAGACGACTTCAAGTTTTCGAAAAACAAGAGAAAAAAATTCAGAAGTCACGGTTGAAGAAAGGGAAGGCACAAATTTGATTTAAAGCACCCTTTCAACCTAGCCAAGACTAGTTGCGCTATTTAATCGAAAATTTTCTTAATTTAACCTATAAAACTTATCACATTTGGATGTTACTATATGGATACAAATCTAGACCTAATGGATAGCGGGAAGGTCAACATATCTCTTCAAAGTTTAATTGGTGCAAATCACATTAATTGTGATGCCCAAAAGTGATTCTTAGAAGAGGTCACGAATATGCAAAGACGAGATTCAAAGAAAAGAAAAATTATAATATATAAATATATGTGACATAAAGGAAAGGAATGTAACATAATGGGTACGGGGGATTAAGATTCGTGACTCAGTTTTCCTTTTATAGAGGAGGTACGAGCGTGCTAAGGCTAAAAAGCCATACTCGTCCATTTCCCATATTTGAAGGATGACTCGCCTAATCTAGTCTGGCAAATGAGCTAACATATTTCTAATTTCCTAAATAAGATGCGAATCTAAATGTCGTGTTTCACACATAGGGATAAGAGATATACATATAGAGGAAATATCAAGTAAAATGGGAAAGATCCTAAAAAGTAGAAAATATGCATGAAATGTAGTGATCGTCACGCAAACATGATCTAGTGTGTGGACGGTCCCTAAGGGTCTAGCATTGGACTAACCCATGTCTATAAGTTCTCACTAGCGTTGGACTAGCGAGAAATCGAGAAAATAAGCCACAATTAGCATTGGACTAATGTGGTAACGTCATGCATTTATTATAACATAAGAAATCATATAAACATAATTAAAACAAATAAACACGTAAGCACATAGCACGTAAGCATAATATCTAAATGCAAATCTCCTAAGAAAGCAAGTAAAACACGTAAGTACACAAGCATGCAAGCACACAAGCAAATAGACACACATGAGGACCTAACTATTACATTTGAAACCCTAACTACAATCTAAAGGGGGAATTCTAAAAAATAATAATCTAACTATTACATTTATCTAACTAAATACATTTTTAACAAAGATTAAAACCTATTTATTACGTAGGCTAGCTAAATACATGTCTTTAGCACCTATCTATTACAACTTTCCATTTTAATGCCTTTCAAATAATCATCAAAAGTAAATAAAACAAATGAAACTTAAAAATGAATAAGAATGACTAATTAAAAGAAAAGCACTCAAAACATGCAATTAAACACATTGGAGCACATAAAAGAGTTTAAAATAATAAAAGAGATAACCTTCCTTGAAGTGGTGATTAAATGGGGGTGAAATTTGTCATATTAATGCTCCAAAATGAACAAAATGATCAAGGCACCAATTTAATTATAAAGAAATGGAAATAATCATGAAATCTACAAATTAAAGCACTTAAATGAATATAATTAACAATTAAAGAAGAAAGAAAACTTGTATTTAAGAAATCAAAACCATTAGGGACCTAATTGTAAAAACTAAGAAAGTTTTTGGGATTAAATTATAATTATTACAAAGATTAGGGGTCAAATTTAAAGAAAAATAAAGTTTAGGAACCCAATTACAATTAAATTAGGGATTTAATTGAAAGAAATCTAAAATTTTTAGGACCACAGATAATTACTAAAAATGTTAGGGACTGACTTGCAATTATGGTCACAAGGTCATTTAAGGAATTGGACCACTAGACCATACTCAACATTTCGTTGGGTAAAAAGCCATTTGGCCCAATCAAAAGTCCAAGGCAAAAGGAGCGGGTTAGTCCATCATTTTGACCCAAAATAATCCAACAAAACGGATGGGTTTTAACTTTTAACCCTACATCCCAAGCCAAAAACCCAAAAAAAGTAACTCAAACCCACTCACTTAAAACTCAAACAAAATAACCTTTTAACTCAAATCACCTATTTCACTAAAATCCAACATGATAAAAAAAGCAGCTAAAATTATTAAACCCTAATTATATCCTAAAACCAGAAAATAAGTTGCTCAAGAGGCAGATTTAAACATGCAAAAAATGATTTAAGACAAAATAGGGGGAAAATTGATTCAATTGCAGAAGTTTTTGAGCTGTAGTGGAATTAGGCCAAAGTTGTGGGGTCAAAATGCAATTTTTGGAAAAAATGCAAGCAATCGAAGCCACCATCTTCTTCGCTGGTTTCTTATTCTTTCTCCTGCGACTCTTCTGGGTTTGTCAAACATAGCAAAGAGTGACACAAATGTTGCATCATAAAAGGAAAACAGTCAAGACCTGAACAAATCAAGTCAAATTCTTTCCCAAACTCTTAGCAAACATCACCAAAAACATTAACAAAGTTTCATAACCTCCAATTGAAGACAGCAACTTCTAAAAAATGAAACAGGAAGAAAAATACTGAAGTAGCAGATTTTTTACCCTCTTTTGGGAACAAATCTGAATGTATATAACAAGAATAAGGTGACTTAAGTTACCTTAATCGTCTTATAGAGCCAAATGAAGAGGAGGATTTGACGACAACACTCCCCCGAACGAAAAATTGAAGCTGCGAAATTCTGCCAAAGAACGTCCAGGAGCTGACTATGGGTGAATTTTGGGCAGAAATTTGGACTATTTAGAGAGGTTTTCTCGTGAAGTTTTCTGAACCAAAGTTACACCTCTACAAGTGTAGATGGGGTATATTAAAATAAACTCCCAAAAGACCTAGATTCGACATCAAATTTTGATCACAAATTTGCCTTCTCCCCAACCCTGGCTCAACTTTTTTTTTCAGATTTTCTGCCAGGTAAGCAGGTTCTAAACCCGATACGGTTGGTGGGATAAAAATAAACGATCGGTGGGATAAAACCCAAGTCTTTCTAAACCCGATACGGTTGATGGGATAAAACCCGAGTCTAACAAAATAAAGGGTTAGTGGGATAAAATCCAAGCTTACCGAGGTTGGTGGGATAAAACCCAAATCCAACAAAATAAAAACAGTCAGTGGGATAAAACCCAAGCCTGTCGAGGTTGGTGGGATAAAATTGGTCAGTGGGATAAAACCCAGACCCGCCAAGGTTGGTGGGCTAAAATCTAAACCCAACAAAATAAAAACGATCGGTGTCTGCCGAGGTTGGTAGGATAAAACCCAAACCCAACAAAATAAAAATGGTCGAAATAGCTTTTGAAATTCTTCTTTTTCTTTTTCTTTCTTTTTTATTTTCTAAATTGCCCCAGCATAGGGTTTGTTGTTTTTTTTTCCTCTCTTTATTTTCATGATTGACTTTCGAATTCACATTATTCTGACTTGTGCTTCTTCGTCGATTTCAACCATAAATACCTGCGCAGAGGGGGGTTTATCAAAGTACAACATGCACTTGAGTTTTGACAAAAAAATTCTCTCTTTATTCTAAAAGATGATGCATTTACTATTCTTGAAAGGAATGGTCTTATCAAAAATCGAATTTTGAGCAATAGATTTGAAAGTATATTACTTGACTCTTGGGAGAAATCCCGAAAACTTACCCCAATTTTGGACCCATTTGGTGAAATCTCACAAATGTATTATAAAAATTTGCCCCAGTTTGAGCCTAACTTGCGAAATCTTACAAATATATTATAAAATGTTGCCCCAGTGTGAGTCTATTTAGTTGCAAAAAATTTTATTCGGATGGCTATCCATCTATTTGGACAAAACAAGAAAAATTGTGTTTCCTAAAATTTAGAAAATGATCACATACTAACATGCAATGTGAATAGAAATTGCATTTTTCAAATGTAAAAGTTTAAATTCTTGCAGAAGATTTCATGATAAATCTCTTAAAACAAGACCAAATTGCAACAGATTTCTTTCTCACTTTAGCCCATGTGCTTGGGGGGGAAGGAACACTTTTCTTATTAGCTCATCCTTTCGGACCAATCAAGTGGTGTTATTCATGATTTTGAGGTGGCTAAGGGAAATGGCATGTCTGGATTTGCCTTGCTTTTTATGCCCAGATTGTGTCTAACCTATTCAATATCACATCTTGGTGAAAACGAATAGTTTATCACTCTTATTTCTTGAGAAAACTCATTCAACATTTAAGCTCTATAGGTTTGTAATGTATGGGTAGAAACGATAGCTAAACATATGGAAGCAGGTTATGACCTTATGATCACGAATGATTGGTAGATTCTTTAGAAGCATGATCCTTAGTTCGAATTGTCAAGAAAGATAAGTCAGTGATAAACTTTATGAGCTCGTAATGTGGCTTAAAAACGATAGTTAAAGAAATAAAATTTTCAAGGACATTGCACTTGAGATCGCATTCCTTCCAAAAATTGCCCCAATTTTGGAGTTAAAGATCTTGGACTTCATTTTGACTTTTATCATCAACCACTAGAGGGAATTTAGCATTAGATGTCTTTGCATTTTTCTCTTTTTCTTTTTTTTTTCATTTTTTCTTCTTTTTTTTTATTTTTCTAATACCGAAATTTTAAATATTAATGATAAAGTTGAAAATCCCCTAACTTTTAGAGAATATGTGCCCCCTCTCTTTCCAATAGTGAAGTCCAAATATCAATGATAGAATCAAGTTCCCCCAACTTGTAATTTTTCTCTCTTCTTTTTACTTTTAGCATTTTTGCTATTCTCAAGTCTCCTTCCCCAATATAGGGTGCGATCATAAATGTTTTTGAAACGAACCACCAATTTAAGCTCAAATGAGGGTGCAAGAGATAAATAGTGTTTAGATTGGAGAAACGATGGCCAAAGCATCATTCTTATGTCACATGACAATCAAAGCAAAGAATAGCTCATTGAGAATCCATTCCTTTTTTATATTTGAAAATTTTTCCCATGTAGGGTTACGATCACTAAGGCTTTTATTTGAAATGAAGTTGTACTTTTTTAAAGGCTCAAATAGGAGAACAAATAGTAAAATCTGTATAGATAGAGAAACGAACGCCTAAAGTATCATTCCAAATTTTCAAAACAAACAAGAGTAATATATATTTTTGCTTTCACTTAGATGTGAATTGAATCCGATTAGATATAGTGGGTATTTTCAAAATAAAGATTGCCTCACTCTGAAGTTTGTCAACTAATGTGACTGACTTTGAAGGCTTGATGGAAGTGGGCAAAATATGAATTGTAAAGAATGAAAGGGGAAAAGGTATCTAGTTGTTCTTTTGAGACAAATCCTCATGTTTGAGTGACCTCTTTTGATTTCGAATGCTCTCATTGAATAATTTGGACCACCAATCTAGTGTATGCAAAGATTTTAGAAAATTAAACATACACTTGTGAATTTTCAGGCAAGAGGTTGAAAAATCTCAATTTAGTCTTATTTCTTAAAGTTCATTATGAAATCACCCAATGAGCAAATAAAGAATGAATTGAATATGAATTTCTACAAAACATTAATTGTTTAAATGAAACACTTTATTGTTGTAAATGTTTGAAACAAAAAATTTTTTTGAACACTAAATCATGAAAATCTCTTAAATGCTTTAAATTAGCACTTCCAGAAGGATTCTTCAAATTTACATTGTAGGATCTGCCCAAGAATCAAGTAATACTTGTACTTTTCAAGATTTATTAGACAAAAATCATTATTAGATATAGAAAAATATTTTCACCTTATTGAAACATCTTTTGTAAATGCAGGGGAGGGGGGAAAATGAAAGAAAAATACCCAGAGTTAGTAAGCAAAATTGTAAAATCAGTATACATGTCTTATGGGGGAGCCCTTTTATGTCAAGAGTTGGTCTAGAATGAAAATGCAATCCTCTAAGGTGGACATCATACAATACCTGATGAATTCGATCAATTTATTGATATTCGAGTGAAAAATAATTTGAAAAATTTGGCTAATTGGAGTGACAAGAGACATTTGCCCTAACAAAATGAGGACAAAGTCCGAATGGATTGATTATTTTGATTGACACATAAAATGATGTTGAAAAATCAATTTAGTGTGAAAGAACCTACTTTTGAAAAGATTGCAATATCTCGACTAGGTTATAGGTCCTAAAAGAGAATAAACTAGTCAAATAGATTGGATGTGATTGATAATTTATTCAAAAATTGACTGGATTGCCCTAAAAATGGAAAACTTGATCAAATGGATTGGATGGAATTGATGATTTATTCAAAAATTGATTGGATGTCCTAAAATGAATAAACTGGTAAAATGGATTGGATGGAATTGACGATTTATTCGAAAATCGACTGAATTGTCCGTCCAGTGGTAGTCTCAAAATTTTACAAATTTCGTTTCGATGCATTAGTCTATGAGTTTTCTATGCCGGCTTTTGGGGTTAAATTTGGGATTAGATTTAATTAACTAATTTTAAAAGTCTGATAAAAAAAATAACTTGATTAGTTTTTAAATAACCTAATTCACCCCGCTCTTAGGTTGTCTTCGATCCTTACATTTTGTTATGTGCATTCACTTGATAGATTACACTTAACTTATAAATGTATTAATGAATGTCTATTACAAAAAAAAATTGTATTTATTGATTTGGCTTACATGTAGCAATTCAAACAACTGCTGTCTAAAACATTCGTGGTCTACAGATACAATGGATATGTGACTCAAGCAGGGAACTAAACTAGATATAAAAGTCTAAGATAAAATTTAATTTAGAGTTAGTGTAACATCGAGAATGAATTTTCCTCATTCTAACATTACACATGACGCATTTTTCAAAAACAAAAAATTATACTTGACACGTTTTTAGCTGCATAAGGCTTTGTTCTTAAAAAAAAAATTTATTTGCCCTCATAGTTTAATTTACAATTTTTCAGGTTACAAAATTGTATCATTTGAATTCTCCCACTCCAAATTTTTTTTGTTCACGAAGCCATCTTATGCTCATTTTTCTGCACTTAATGCATGGATATTCTAAAAGAGATACAGACCACAACCCACACATAGTATAAAAAATGCATATTTTGTGAAAAGTATTTCAAATTATATAAACATTACTGGTATTTTGATGAAAAATTGGAGATCTACTAGTCTTTTGGCTCACACAATGTGCGAGTTTGCCCAAATGAGATTCCACATGCAAGAAGAGGATTTTAAATAGGGCAAATTACACTTTACCCTCTATGATTTAGTATTTATTACATAATCCCTTTATGATTTCAAAAGCAATACGTAGCCCCGTTATAGTTTGAATTAAAATGTAATTGAGTCAACTAAAATGTCAAAAATGTCTCTATATAAAGTTAAAAAATTATTTATTAACCACAGAGAGGTTATGTATATATATTGAAAATCATAAGGGAGTTAAATGGTAAAACACTAAACCATAAAGGGGTTATATAATAAAATCATACGGGGTTAGAGTGACACATATTATGTTTATATATTTTGGTTACTTAAGCCATTTTAGTTTTTAAACAAGGGTAATTTTGACATTTTCATATCTATAAATATTGAAAATCATAATGGAGTTATATGGTAAAATACAAAATCGTAAGAGGGTTATATAATAAAATATAAAATCATATGCGGTTAGAGTGTTATACATATTATGTTTATATATTTTGGTTACTTAAGCTATTTTAGTTTTTAAACAAGGATAATTTTGACATTTTCATAGATTCCGTTACGAATGATCATTTTCATCACTTTGACACTTTAATCGAAACTATGAGGGGGTTATATATAGTTTTTAAATCTAGAGGGGGTTTTGTAAAAATTAGCTATACTATAGAGGAGTAAAGTGTAATTTTTCCCTTTTAAATATGAATGAAGGTAATGTGTCATTAATGTAATCGTGCATGTGTATAAAGCTGATAGAAATTAATCTCTAAAAAACCGTAAAGCACTATTAGACTTTTCTCCAAAAGTGCATGGAATCAATACTCCATTTAAAATTTTCCTACCAAACTAGAAAAAAAATTGAAAACGCCAAACTAATAAAAAGTTTGATAGGTATATTCCTTTTTTTCCACAAATTCTTAATCTAGGATAGTTGTTTGGCCTTCTAAATGATTTAAGAATCATATTGTTTATAGAGATTCATTAGCACTTCAACAGGAATAAAATCATCCATAGAAAATCCAACGTAAACTCTAATGGTGCGTTTGATAAAGTTGAAGTTTTAAAACTAAAATTTAAAACTTGAATTTATTAAGTTATTGAATTATTAAGTATTAAATCTAATATATCTACATCACGTCTATAAAGCTAAATACTTCCCCAACTCTGATTTCTTTCAGGCAACTGAAGGTTCACGCCCCTCCTGGACCTGGAGAGGAATCTGTGGAGTGCGCAAATATATAGTTGCTGGTAGCCGATGGCGGGTCGGGGATGGAACCAACATCAAAATCTGGCATGACCGGTGGCTACCTCGCCCTTCTACCTTTAAGGTGATATCTCACTCAACTTTATTGCCTGATGACTCTACTGTAGCTTGCTTAATTGACGGTGCTACAAGAGCTTGGGATTTGGATCTTTTGCACGACCTTTTCTGGCCAGACGAAGTTGACTTGATTAAGAGTATTCCAATAGGAGACTCTCATAACCCAGATAAACTTATCTGGCATTACACAACAAATGGTTTCTTCACTGTCAAATCGGCCTACCACCTGATCAAACAACAATCCCAGGACTGGCAGAATGTAGCTTCGTGCAGCAATAGTATGGGGACGAATACATGGGGGAGATTATGGAAGTTGAGTCTGCCAACCAAAATTAAAATTTTTCTATGGAGATGTTGCACGGACACTTTGCCAACCAAAGTCAAGCTTCACACACGAGGAGTATTGCTGGAGACATCCTGTGTTATTTGTCGCGCCCCATCTGATGACATGAATCACACCTTCCTTTCTTGTCCAGTGGCTATTCAATCATGGGCACTCAGCCATTTATCTACAAAAGTTCGATTGAATAAGGCCCAGCAAGTCACAATTTGGCTTCCGAATCTCCTACATCATCTACCACGAGAAGACATGGAACTGGTGGCTATCATACTGTGGAATCTCTGGAATAATCGTAATGGAGCTACCGTTGCTGGTTCCTATAGAGACCCCCTTAGCCTGGCTTCACTTTCAATGAATTTTTTGCATCAATATCGTGATGCTATTTCAAACCCAACACACGGGTCAATAACCTCTACCCACTACCAAGCCACTCGAACGCATTGGACTAAGCCTCGGATGGGTTTTGTCAAAGCAAACTTTGATGGGGCCATCTTTCCGTCAGAAGGTTTCTCTGGTAATGGGGTGGTAGTGCGTGATGACGCAGGCAATTTCATAGCGGGGTTGACGAAGAAGATCCCCGGTGTTTTTGTTGGAATGTATGCCCTAAAACAATGTATTTGTTTTTATTTTATACATTCCTTATTATATGTTTTGTATTTGAATAACTTCTTATTTATCTGTTAAATATTAGATACAACCGATAAAGTCCTTATAATATTACTAATGTGATGATAGTCACAAGAGTTGGTGACTATGAGATATCAATCACATTTATAATAATATTATTAAAATTCCCTAGTTTTTGTACTAATGAAATAGGACATCTTTAGTACGGTAAAACTAGTACACAGTTAGCCTCTAATTAATGTAATTAGTGGTTGTTCTCATCAACTATGGTATGAAGATACTTAGGCTAATGTGTAGATGATTTGAAAAGTACAAATGCATTGGAGTGATCCGTTTAGAGATCCCGTTAGGATATCTATCTAGTGCCAATGGTGTATCTCTAGTGAAAAATTGTGTAAGTGATCCTACGACTTGAGATCACCATAGTATCTTGAGTGTGAATCGCTACATTTTGACTCTATTTACTTGTTACTCTTCGTGAGTACCTTAAAGTGTGGAAGTTGGATGTAGTGTGAAGCACGTAAAGAAAATGGGTGATCAAGATAGGATTTACCACTCTGATAGAAGGAGTTGATATCCGGATGGCCACTAGTGAGAAATTAACCCTAAAGTCGACTATAAGGTAAATTGAAGAATGTCTTCAATTTAACCTAATTAAGGGTAAATTTCGGGAACTAGAAAATTTAATTAGTCATCAGGGAATTGGCACTTATTCCTTATTCCTGACTAATTGGATATCTTTGGTGAAAGGATAATAATTACACGGTAATTTTTCACGGAAAGGTTAGGTCAAATTCCCTTGACTAATTCCGAATAATTGGGCAATCACGATGTGTTGCTAGACACCGCTCGTGATTTATAATTATGGATTAATTATTTATTATAAGTTATGATAAAATAAAGTCGTTTATTCTATCTAATTATTAAACCATAATTATTACCAATGCATTCGGGACCTATTGGGTCACACGCAATAGAGATTTAATCCTGGATTGAAACTATGTGAATTATCGGGGTTTAATTTTAAAAGAAAATTAATCCCAGGCCTTTTTTTGCAGATAAGAGTAAATGGTTATCTCTTATCTATCAGATAATGATAGATAGAGTCTTGTGTGATGAGAAGTCTTGTGGTTTTGATTTTGAATTAGACAAGAAGACTTATCATTCTATATCATCATACATCTCGCTGATCATAGAGGTCTCTGGTTTTTTCCCAATGGTTTTTGGGGACTGAGAGAAAGATACTAAAGAAAAAGGGTTTTGTGATTGTCACGAAACAGAGTGAAAAATATACGTTTGAAAAGAGGAAAAAGGCTAGCACCTTTTTCTCTTCAATACATAGTTCGTGAGACGATCCGGGGTTGCTCTAGCGTGGATATCAGTAGAGGCAGGACGATTGGACTGCTCAAGGGCTGACCATCCTCAAACAGCGCTGAAGGGAGACGCCGCTTGGATTAAGGTAATCCTAAAACCCTACTTCTAGTACATCATACGTAAAATCTAGGGTGATTCCTGGATGGTTTTAGGGAAAAATTTTTATTTTTCCGCTGCGTAGTGTCCCTAAAACCCAACAGTGGTATCAGAGCCATCCCTAAGAATTTTACGTATGATTTAGGCAATTTTGGATTCATGGATTAATAGGATTAATATTCCTAATTGGATTTAATTGAATATGCGGAATTATTGGAGAATTGTTTTTCTTTTTGTTTTTTAAAAAAAAAAAAAAGAAAAAAAAGGAAAGGTTTTCTTACGAAGCTTTTGAAGCTACGTACGTCTGCTCTTATGGAAGCTCGGATGGAGCTATTATGTTTTTTTTTCCTTTCCGTGGATTTGCCTCGCTTGTGGATGTAAGTTTATCATCTGCAAAAGTTGCAAGATGATCATTGAAAAAAAAAAAAAAAAACGATATAGCAGGTTTGCATCTACAAACCTGCGGCTGCTGCGATGTTGCGGCTGCAAGGGCTGCCGCCAGTTGCAGCTGCCATGAGAGACCATGGTGGTTTTTCCATGGTGGCAGTAGGAGATGCACGCCTGGTGGTGGTTGCTGGGTAACAGAGCTATGAGCTCTCTGGGACAAAAGCGCAGCAGATTTGCTGCGGACATCGGCCAGGGCACAGCAGCCTCCTCACGGTTGCTGCCCATGACCTCCGATGGCTGCTACCAGGAGCCGCTGCCACTGGTGGTCAGTGGAGACTCCAGTGGTGGTGGCTGTTGCGGTGGTAGCTCCGCTGTCCAGCAAACAGGCGACCAAAAGCAGCAGCAGGCCATGGGAGCCGCAAGGTCATGCGAGTGATTGCTGCCAGCGATCTTCCAAGGGCTGCCGCTTGCTGCCGCTGCTATGTGAGGCCATGGGAGGCTTCCTTGGTGGTGGTGGAAAGTTGCTATAGCTCTTGGTGGTTGCTAGGTAAGCAAACCAAGAGCTTTTAAGGCATGAGAATGCATCAAAACTGCTGCAAATTGCAGCAGCAACCTATGCAAGGAAAAGTTGCAGCAGGTTGCTGCTGTAGCTGAGCTCCATTGTTGCGACCACCTGGGAGCTACTGCTGGGAGCCGTTGCCACTGGTGATAAGTGCAGAACCCAGTAATGGTGACAGTAGAAATGGTGGCCAGTGGTGGTAGCCAGTGATTCTAGAAAACGATTGCAAGAGTGGTTTAGGAAACTAAAATATTTTTTTCTAAAACTTGAAGTTTTGAACTTTTGGCAATCTTCTGAATTAAATCCCATTTTAATTGTTAAAATGTATTATGGAATCATTTATTTCATATATTATTAGGTTGGGAATTAATTTAGAACTAATCTGATTAATTTGAATTATTTTCCCATTCTTTCCTCAAATTAGTTGAGGATAAAGTTGACCTAATAAAATTTAATTGTACCAATATTTCTTGCGTATGCATGGACCCAAAATTTGTTTGGGACCTTAGGAATTAAATCCAATTAATCCATGAATTGAGATTGCTTATTTTACATGCTTTTCTTTTATTTAAAGTTGTTTAAATCGTGAAAATGCATGGTGGATGGTTGTGGATATAGTGCGCAATATGATTGTGGTTTTTTGGAAGGTTACAATCATTCTAGGTTTGAATGGTTGTAATTAATTTTAAAATAGGGCCTGCGTGTCCTGCCTTTCTTATTTTCTAATTGTAATTTCTTTTCTCATCTAAATTCCCCCCGAATGTAACTCGGGGTTTCTTCTATACTATTTGTAATGTACAATAGATAGGAATAGATGATAGGAATTTATATTATTTATATAGAAATTGTTACTTTGAAAAGAAGAAAGGAGGCATACTACAACGAAGGGGTTCGTCGCGGTATTAAAGATTTTAGAATCATGCTAATTTCCCTGATGGCCGGGGAAATTAGTTTAGGAATATCCACAACCATCCACGATTTAAATTCATGTGTATAAGTTTGATATGGTTATATGCATGTTTATTGATGAGACCAAATGAGCAATTTTTCCAAATTTTTTAATTATAAAATACTTTTGGAAAAAGAGATAAATCCCTCAATGATAATATTAAATCAATAAAATGCCTTCCATCATTATAGTAAGAAACTAGAGTAGTTATTAAGTGCTAGCTTGTTGGGATTCACCCAAGGCTGCCTTACTTACTACGTGTTTTTACTATGAGAAATGTTCTCAAGAATGATGGGTTTGATTTAACTAAAATTATGATTTGTTGGGATTCACTCAAAATCATTAATTTTAGAGGCAAATGTTGGGTTGATCCATAGAGATTTAATGTCAAGAGTTGACACCCAACTGATCTAGGAATTACAATAAGTTGTAATTGGTAAAAGTACCTACCTTTCATAATTATTTTCGATTTGTTGGGACACACTCAAGGTCGAAATAAATTTAAGATAGGATCCTCGCCACTATGGAATTTTAGAAATTCCTGATTCAATTTTAGAGGGTAATTGATTTGAAAAATTAGTGGAAATAAAATCATAATTTTGAAGTTTTATGATTTTATTAAACAAAACATTTTTCTAACAAATTCTATCTTTCATTTTGTTGTAGAATGAGTAACAATTTGAGCCTTCGCACTATTCTTACTGATTGCAAACTCAACGACACGAACTTTCTTGATTGGCATCGTAACGTCCTTATCGTTCTCACTCATGAGAAAATTGAGTATGTACTTGATGGTCCAATGCCTCAAGAGCTTGAACCTACTGCACCTGCTGCTGTTAGAAATACTTATAAGAAACATAAGGATGACAATAGGGAAGCTTCATGTATCATGATAGCTTCCATGACTCCTCAGCTTCAGCAGCAGCACATGAACATGGGGGCGTATGATATTGTACAACACCTGAGAGAGTTGTTTGAACAACAATCAAGGACGGTTAGATATGATACCTCTAAAGAATTGTTCAGGTGCAAGATGGCAGAGGGAGCACCTGTTGCTCCGCATGTCTTAAAAATAATTGGGCTAATTGAAAAATTTTAAGATGGATCAGGAGCTGAATGTTGATTTAGTGCTCCAATCTCTGCCAGATTCTTTCTCACAGTTTGTTATGAACTATCAGATGAACAATCTGCAGCACACTTTGCCTCAATTGTTGAATGTGCTGAAAACTGCTGAGAAAGAAATCAAAAAGGGAAAAGGCTCTAATGGTGTGCTTGTCGTTACTTCATCTAAGAAGAGGAAGAGGCAAGAAAAGGGATTTAAGAAATCCAAGAACAAGCCCACCCAAAAGCCCAAAAAGGCAAAGGCGGACCAGTCCAAAGCAACTTGCTTCCATTGTAATCAAACTGGACATTGGAAAAGGAACTGCAAGTCATACTTGGAGAGCCTGAAGCAAAAGAAGCTTGCTGAAGCTTCATCATCAGGTACATATATGATTGAGATTAATGTGTCTACTTCCAAATCAGACTCTTGGGTATTAGATACCGGATGTGGTTCTCACATTTGCACATCTATGCAGGGTCTAAGGGACAGTAGAAAGCTGGGAAAAGGAGAAGTCATCCTACGTGTGGGCAATGGAGCAAAAGTTGTTGCTTTAGCTGTAGGGACTTATTATATCACTTTACCCAGTGGATTGATTTTATAATTATCGAATTGTTATTGTGTTCCAGCACTTACTACAAACATCATTTCTATTTCTTGTTTGGATTTAAATGGGTTTCGGATAACCCAGGAGAATAAATGTTGTTCTTTTTCTAAAAATGGTGTGTTTTATGGTTCTGGAAGTTGGAATAACGGTTTATATATTCTAGATCTTGATCATCAAATTCTCAATGTGAGTGGAAAAAGAATGAAACAGATAAACTAAATAAAACCTACCTCTGGCACTGTAGGCTTGGTCATGTAAATGAAAAACGCATCTCCAAGTTATACCAACACGGATACTTGGATTCATTTGATTATGAATCATATGATACATGCGAAGCTTGTTTACTTGGCAAAATGACCAAAATGCCCTTTACTGGAAAGGGGGAACGAGCCAGTGATTTACTTGGGCTAGTACACACTGATGTATGCAGCCCAATGTCGATCACTGCTAGAGGAGGTTTTTCATACTTCATCACCTTCACAGATGACCATTCAAGATATGGTTACGTGTATTTAATGAAATACAAATCTGAATCCTTTGAAAAGTTTAAGGAATTCAAGAATGAAGTAGAAAAACAAACCAATAAAAGTATTAAGATACTACGATCTGATCGTGGTGGAGAATACTTAAATGACGAGTTTGGAGTTTATTTAAAGGATAATGGAATAGTTCCACAATGGACTCCTCCAGGTACACCACAGTTAAATGGTGTATCTGAAAGGAGAAACCGAACCTTATTGGATATGGTTCGTTCTATGATGAGCCACTCAAGTGCCCCAAAATCGTTTTGGGGATTTGCATTAGATGCAGCCTCTTACACTCTTAATAGAGTACCCACTAAAGTTGTCGACTCCACACCATATGAGATATGGAAAGGAAAGAAACCAAATCTGTCTTATATGAAGGTTTGGGGCTGCCCAGCTTATGTGAAGAGGGCAGAGTCAGACAAGCTTGAACCTAGATCTGACAAATGTTTGTTTGTAGGGTATCCAAGAGAGTCTATAGGATACTATTTCTACAATCCAATTGAGCAAAAAGTGTTTGTCTCAAAACATGCTATTTTTCTAGAGAAAGAATATATTCTAGAAAGAAGCAGTGGGAGTAGAATAGATCTTGAAGAAATTCAGGATCATCCAACAAACATTGAACGATCTCATGAAGAACAGCTTCAACCACATAATGATGGGGTAGATACTGAAGCTGTTAATACACAAGGGCTTCGTAGGTCAGTAAGAACACGCTCAACTCCCAAGAGATACCAATTTCTTGTGAGCCATAGCAATGATGTTCTAGTCATTCAAGATGACGAACCTACTACCTACCAAGAGGCAATGAGTAATCCAGACTCCTCTAAATGGTTAGAAGCCATGAATTCCGAAATAAATTCCATGTATGACAATAAGGTGTGGACCTTAGTTGATCCACCTGAAGGGATAAAACCTGTAGGGTGTAAATGGATCTTCAAGAAGAAGACTGACATGGATGGTAATGTGGTTACCTATAAAGCTAGACTGGTAGCCAAAGGCTACAAGCAGAAAGAGGGAATCGATTACGATGAAACTTTCTCACCAGTAGCTATGCTTAAATCCATTCGGATATTGCTTGCCATAGCAGCATATCATGACTATGAGATTTGGCAGATGGATGTAAAGACCGCGTTCCTTAACGGGACATTGCATGAGGATGTGTATATGACACAACCTGAAGGCTTTACATCTCCAAATCCTAGTCAAATATGTAAGCTACAAAAGTCTATTTATGGACTTAAGCAAGCATCTAGGAGTTGGAATATCCGATTCGATGAGACGATCAAAGAGTTTGGATTTCTCAAGAATCCGGATGAACCTTGTGTGTATAAGAAAGTTAGTGGGAGTTCAATTGTTTTCCTTATTTTATATGTAGATGACATATTAATAATGGGAAACAATATACCGATGTTACAATCGGTAAAGGGTTGGTTGTCGAAGAACTTTTCCATGAAAGATTTAGGAGAAGCGGCCTATATATTAGGCATTAAGATCTATAGGGATAGATCTAAAAGGCTACTGGGTCTTTCACAATCTACATACATAGAGAAAGTGCTAAAAAGGTTTAGCATGGATCAGTCTAAGAGGGGTAATTTACCTATGACTCATGGTATAAGCCTTTCTAAAAACATGTGTCCAAAGACACAAGTTGAGACTGATAAGATGCACAATGTTCCATATGCTTCAGCAATTGGATCAATTATGTATGCTATGTTATGTACAAGACCTGATGTCTCCTATGCTCTGAGTGTCACAAGCAGATTTCAAGCTAATCCAGGTGAGGGTCATTGGATAGCCGTTAAGAACATTCTTAAGTACTTAAGAAGGACCAAAGAATTGTTCTTAATATATGGAAAGGGTGAGTTAGAGCTCAAAGGCTATACTGATGCGAGTTTTCAATCAGATAAGGATGATTGTAAATCACAGTCAGGCTTCATTTTTACTCTTAATGGAGGTGCTGTCTGTTGGAAGAGTTCCAAACAAGACACCATAGCAGATTCTACAACAGAGGCCGAGTACATTGCGGCCGCGGAAGCAGCTAAGGAAGCAGTTTGGATCAAGAAGTTCGTAACTGAACTTGGTGTGGTTCCAACCATTGTTGATCCGGTCACTTTGTACTGTGATAACAATGGAGCTATAGCTCAAGCCAAGGAACCTAGGTCTCATCAGCGATCCAAACATGTGCTTAGGAGATTTCACTTGATTAGAGAAATTGTTGCTAGAAATGATGTAAAGATAGAGAGAGTCTCCACAGAGGATAACATAGCTGATCCTCTTACTAAAGTTCTTCCTCAAAAGAAGCATGATAGTCATGTATTATCTTATGGGATGAAAAACATGGATAATGTGTTTTAGTGCAAGTGGGAGATTGTTGGAATGTATGCCCTAAAACAATGTATTTGTTTTTATTTTATACATTCCTTATTATATGTTTTGTATTTGAATAACTTCTTATTTATCTGTTAAATATTAGATACAACCGATAAAGTCCTTATAATATTACTAATGTGATGATAGTCACAAGAGTTGGTGACTATGAGATATCAATCACATTTATAATAATATTATTAAAATTCCCTAGTTTTTGTACTAATGAAATAGGACATCTTTAGTACGGTAAAACTAGTACACAGTTAGCCTCTAATTAATGTAATTAGTGGTTGTTCTCATCAACTATGGTATGAAGATACTTAGGCTAATGTGTAGATGATTTGAAAAGTACAAATGCATTGGAGTGATCCGTTTAGAGATCCCGTTAGGATATCTATCTAGTGCCAATGGTGTATCTCTAGTGAAAAATTGTGTAAGTGATCCTACGACTTGAGATCACCATAGTATCTTGAGTGTGAATCGCTACATTTTGACTCTATTTACTTGTTACTCTTCGTGAGTACCTTAAAGTGTGGAAGTTGGATGTAGTGTGAAGCACGTAAAGAAAATGGGTGATCAAGATAGGATTTACCACTCTGATAGAAGGAGTTGATATCCGGATGGCCACTAGTGAGAAATTAACCCTAAAGTCGACTATAAGGTAAATTGAAGAATGTCTTCAATTTAACCTAATTAAGGGTAAATTTCGGGAACTAGAAAATTTAATTAGTCATCAGGGAATTGGCACTTATTCCTTATTCCTGACTAATTGGATATCTTTGGTGAAAGGATAATAATTACACGGTAATTTTTCACGGAAAGGTTAGGTCAAATTCCCTTGACTAATTCCGAATAATTGGGCAATCACGATGTGTTGCTAGACACCGCTCGTGATTTATAATTATGGATTAATTATTTATTATAAGTTATGATAAAATAAAGTCGTTTATTCTATCTAATTATTAAACCATAATTATTACCAATGCATTCGGGACCTATTGGGTCACACGCAATAGAGATTTAATCCTGGATTGAAACTATGTGAATTATCGGGGTTTAATTTTAAAAGAAAATTAATCCCAGGCCTTTTTTTGCAGATAAGAGTAAATGGTTATCTCTTATCTATCAGATAATGATAGATAGAGTCTTGTGTGATGAGAAGTCTTGTGGTTTTGATTTTGAATTAGACAAGAAGACTTATCATTCTATATCATCATACATCTCGCTGATCATAGAGGTCTCTGGTTTTTTCCCAATGGTTTTTGGGGACTGAGAGAAAGATACTAAAGAAAAAGGGTTTTGTGATTGTCACGAAACAGAGTGAAAAATATACGTTTGAAAAGAGGAAAAAGGCTAGCACCTTTTTCTCTTCAATACATAGTTCGTGAGACGATCCGGGGTTGCTCTAGCGTGGATATCAGTAGAGGCAGGACGATTGGACTGCTCAAGGGCTGACCATCCTCAAACAGCGCTGAAGGGAGACGCCGCTTGGATTAAGGTAATCCTAAAACCCTACTTCTAGTACATCATACGTAAAATCTAGGGTGATTCCTGGATGGTTTTAGGGAAAAATTTTTATTTTTCCGCTGCGTAGTGTCCCTAAAACCCAACAGTGGTATCAGAGCCATCCCTAAGAATTTTACGTATGATTTAGGCAATTTTGGATTCATGGATTAATAGGATTAATATTCCTAATTGGATTTAATTGAATATGCGGAATTATTGGAGAATTGTTTTTCTTTTTGTTTTTTAAAAAAAAAAAAAAGAAAAAAAAGGAAAGGTTTTCTTACGAAGCTTTTGAAGCTACGTACGTCTGCTCTTATGGAAGCTCGGATGGAGCTATTATGTTTTTTTTTCCTTTCCGTGGATTTGCCTCGCTTGTGGATGTAAGTTTATCATCTGCAAAAGTTGCAAGATGATCATTGAAAAAAAAAAAAAAAAACGATATAGCAGGTTTGCATCTACAAACCTGCGGCTGCTGCGATGTTGCGGCTGCAAGGGCTGCCGCCAGTTGCAGCTGCCATGAGAGACCATGGTGGTTTTTCCATGGTGGCAGTAGGAGATGCACGCCTGGTGGTGGTTGCTGGGTAACAGAGCTATGAGCTCTCTGGGACAAAAGCGCAGCAGATTTGCTGCGGACATCGGCCAGGGCACAGCAGCCTCCTCACGGTTGCTGCCCATGACCTCCGATGGCTGCTACCAGGAGCCGCTGCCACTGGTGGTCAGTGGAGACTCCAGTGGTGGTGGCTGTTGCGGTGGTAGCTCCGCTGTCCAGCAAACAGGCGACCAAAAGCAGCAGCAGGCCATGGGAGCCGCAAGGTCATGCGAGTGATTGCTGCCAGCGATCTTCCAAGGGCTGCCGCTTGCTGCCGCTGCTA